>NC_052471.1:7577615-7679079 GCF_009730915.1 Dioscorea cayenensis subsp. rotundata | reverse complement strand
GAAACACTTTCTTGCCCGAAAATTCTCTAAGTGATATAGTGGCTACTACGAGTGATTTTTACTACAATATTCTAACTATAGTAAACTACTATAGTACTACAGCTTTTTGAATTCCTTATGATTAACTTAACGGCCATTGACATACCCTTTGCTTGTGTGTACCACAAGTGCATGGGTTGTCAAAGTAATAAAATACACTGGCCAGTGGGTAGTTGTATCCATAAGAAATAGTGTTTGAAAAGACAAGATTTGCTATTTAACTATGGTGAAGATGAATCAAGAGTAGTGTTACAATATCAATGCAAACAAAAATAAAGAAAATAAGAAAGAGATACAATAAAATGATTGGAGAGGCGATCGATAGAAAGTGGGGCTCCCGGACAATGCTCTCCCTAGGACTATTGTTTCAAGTGCAAAACCAATCACTATATCCCCTAACTGATGTTTAATGAGTCGTGAAAATCGTTAAACACACTATCCCAAATCTAAGGTCAATCGTGACTAACCCTATACTATGCCTCGGTAGAAAGGAATACTCTTGATGCCTCACACTGTGCAAGGTTGCATAAAGCCCTAGGGACTCCAAGTGATAAACCTTATTCCCTAATATAGATCTAACCCTTTGGTCCAGGTAAAAGACCCTTAGTCATAATTAAGCCCCAGTACTAAAGATTACTTCAACGCTTCACTCTGTTGCTTGTGCAACTAAGCCCCAGCGGAGTTTGTCTCTTAGTACTTCACTCTATCATGACCGCAAAGAATCCTTGGAATGTGTATGTAGGATAAATCACATCGGAAGGGAAAGGGGACGTTCTGCTATCTCTCAACTTACCCTCTCCAACCTTGCTTTGTCTAACCCTCATGGTGTATCACTCATCCATAAAGATTACCAAGAAAGATTTTCAACTCTAGTGTCACTCTAAGGAAAAATCAATTTAGTAAGCATTCAAGGTTGGAACTTAATTAAAAACATCAATTAAAGAAACATAGTAAAAGGTTAATAAAGTAGAATCATCCTAAGGTTTACAAGTCCAAGCACCCACTAGGTGTTTAGCTCTCTATGGAGCAAGATATAATCAACAATGAAATCAAATGTAAAAGTATACAATCCATAAGTTAAACCCCCTAGTAGTTCGTATCGATGGTCTTGTGGAATAGCCTCGTCTTCTCTGAAGGTTCCCTCGTCAATCCTAGGTCACACCTCGTTGAATCAATGTCGATGAAAGCTCCTTGAATAACTATCTTCTGAAGGAACATGGTGTTGAAGCCCATAGAACCACTCCAAAAGCCTAACCAAAGCCTCTCCAAACTCTAGCTGCAAGCGCCTCCAAAGATGGGGATAAGATGGGAAAATGATCCTTCAAAACTTTGCTATAGCGATTTCCTACAGTATGGGTACACATTGCGTAGATCATGTTGCATCTTCAATAAAATCACATTTGATAAAGATCTTACTAGCGTTGTACAAGTCAGAACATATGAGTGTGATTGCCTTTGTGCCCGTCCGATTTGTATGTTCGGTCGAGCATAGTGGAGGTTGGCACACACTCACATGTCTTTGAGCACAACTTGTGTCTTTGCTTTTGTTTACCCCAAGATTTCATCAACAATATGCATCTACGATCTACTATTTGGTTTTTTTTCTTCAACTGTTATCTCCACAACCCTGTATTCATAAAAGAATGCAAATACACATGCATAAGTGATAAAATATGAGAAAAGTAATACTCAATGTAATAATAAAATACTTCGTATTACTAATACACAAGCACTTATTAGCTGTGAGGTTGCCCGTAAGGATTCCTAAACTTAGAATTTCTTTAGAATCTTTATTCTCCAAGCTACAACAGTACTATTATAGTGCCCCACCCTAAAATGACGTTTTCGGTGTTGATTTCTTCTCAAATTTCATCGTTGAGCTCACTTAGGTTTCCTTTGTGCCTGAAACATGAAATAAAATAATCAAACCATAAACAAGGCATCAAATCCTCAATCAAATACAATAAACATGTGCATACATATGTATAAAATATGTACATTTAAATGTTTATCAAACATCCCCACACCTAAGCGTTTGCTTGTCCCCAAGCAAACAAAGCGAACTATGAAGAAACGAGGGGCAAGATGATAAAGCGGCTAAATGCATGACCTCAAGCTCAAGTGTAAAGGACTCTACAAAAATGAATGGACATAAATCAAGATGTGAGCTGTTTGATGAGTAGTCAAGTAATACTAGCTCTGTTTCATCTAGAGTGCTTCTGTGAGTGTGTGCTCACTCCCAACCTTGACCTCCACACCCTGGATTACCCCAAGGTGCCCATTCACCCCACACATAATGAAAATGGCATTAAAATGCTAAATACATCCTCAGTACTCAGTTGAAAGTCTTTTGGTTCGTAGATAAAACTCTAACTTTCAAGTGACTACATAGCAAGCTCCAGGGGATCGAGAGAGATACTTTATTTCTTTCGCACATATATACAAACATACATACTTTTTTTTTTCTGAGTCCAACTAACTTAGACTGCACAAAAATGTTTTTCAATCTTTTTGAAGGATACACATGCTGATTAGGCACAAGAGCCACCCAACATACTTGAATACAGTCTACATAGATGCATTCATGCTCTACTAGCAGAGGAATACTTTCATAGACTTTTTTTTTCCAGTTTAAGCTAGAGAAAACAATAAAATAACTCAAAAGCTCTTAAAAGTGAATTGAAGATAGAATTTAACAATCTAATGCCAAAATTATTATAATGGATTGGTTGGAGTGTACAAGATAGAAGTAATCATGAATATGTATAAAGGTACACTAAAGATGAAACAGAACTACATTCAAGCACAAGTAAAGTACAACTCACAACTATCATTCTACCAAGCTAGGAACTCCTTAACAATGAAATCATAGCTATCATAGGTAATCAAGTATGCAATAAAGTAAAATACTCCATCCCCACACCTAAAGTTGTACATTGTCCCTAATATACATAAGTTAATAGAATAGGATGGGAAAGATAGGCAATAAGTACTCAAAGATGGAGTTAAGTAGCTTCCCCAATTAGTCGATGGAGAAAATACGACAATTGGATCCGGCCTTGAGGAAAATAATGTGATGAGGGCATGGAGTGTGAAGTGACTTTAACAATATCCCTGAAAGTAATAAAAAGCACTGATCATAACTCTAGAAGTAAAATTAATAGAGAAGAGCGCATAAGCAAGAATCTATAACAAACACACAAAGTTTAGTAGGGTGGAATCCTAACTAACTCAAAAGTACACCATACAACAATAACACAAAAGTACAACCAAAACACAGAAATAAATAACAAAAATAGAGAAATGTCCATGTCCTTGGTGCCTAGAGATCATGTGGAAGTAATGATGCTGCGTAGGTAGCAGCTGCAGAGATGATGCCAACAGATGAGGATGAGCTACGCATGAAGGCTAAGATCTCATCGGTGTTTCTTTCAATGCGGCTCAGTGATGCAGCCAAGTCTCAATGTCCTCGCTCAAGCATTTGTAGCTACTTGTAGACCTCAGTGTGAAACTCTTCAAACCTTGCTTCTAGTGAAGGTCTACATGCCCTGGATTCCTACTCAGTCTCAGATTCAGTCTCAGACTCAGAAGCGAACTCTGCATCATGTGAAGGGCTGGGGTTTTGTGCATTTATCCCCTGACGCTGTGCAAGCCTGTAAATACCACCCCGTTTCACAACTATATCAATGCATGCAAGAGTTTGCATCCCGAGCGGGGCAATAGTGCCAACAACTGTCATGCCCTGAGTATGATTAATAAGTCCCATGCCTCTAATCATCCGGGTGATGTATGGGTGAAGATGGCCCCAAGGCGAACTAACTGCCTTGGTGTGTTAGGACCTTAGCAATAAGGCATCCCATGTGAAGGGGATGATACTCAATAATGCTGTAGAGCATCATTAAATTTGTGTATGATACCACCCCTGTAGTCTAGCCGTCCCCCGATACCTCTAGTTAGTAGAGTATGTATATAGCGGTGCGCGGGGTTTGACATTTGAGATGCTTTCCTTATCCTTGAATTAGTAGCAATAGAGGCCCAATACTTCTCACTCATCACTGGGTATGGAAAATCTTGTGATAAGTCTTTGAATCTGGGCGTGAGTGTGTATGCTTCCGTGTAAAGTCCCAAAAGCAAGCCTAATTGATCTTAAGGAACCCAGTGCTTCTTCCCAAATGTGCTAAAGGAAATTAAAACTTGGTTGGTGAGTGAATGGACATGCTTCGCAACCTCTATGATGCTCAATACTTTCAACGTTTATTCCTTATAGGTGGGTTCTTCAATAGAGAATAACCTGTCCCACCCATCATGGGAAATGAGCTCCAAGATGATACCATCCAACTCCAATGTCTTTAATATATCCCAATATATTCTTCGAATGGTTCGAAACCCCTTTCACGATAAAAGTGCATAACGTGTTTTGTGGTCCTTATTCTTAAACTTTGGTTCATCAGGAAGAGGAGAACGGTCACTCCTAGCTTTTTTGTAAGCCACTTTCTTCACCCTCGTTCCTTAACCCTAGAGTATGTGGGGAGATTCAAAAGCTTAAAATTGAAAAAAGAGTGTTTAAACCTTGAAATTCCTTGACAAAATAAGTTCAGAGGAGGAGGAGAGTGATCTAGAGCAAAAAGAATGAGTGGATTTAGTGAACAATTGAGAGAGAAATGAAAGAAAGAAGTAGAGAGTGAAAGTGAGAGGAGGAAGGAGGGAGAGGCCCTTTAAGGTTCTCAGTTGGGTATTCCTTGCGGGCATGCTTGTGCCCACAAGCATACCCACAAGGGCTCTTGGTTTAGCTTATGGGCAAGCTTGCACCGGCAAGCTAAACGGTGAGGAGCCTCTGGATGGCTCACTGACTAGCTTGCGGGCGCAAGCTAGCCAGTGAGCACTCTCTGTCTCACTTGGGGATTCATTCACAGTCCAAAAACGGCCAAATTCCATATTCTCATCAACTTAGTCTCCTCAAAACCCTAAAAACAATGAAAACAAAGCCATTATAAGCATATAAACACTCAAGAATTCATTTTCATGGTATCTAAATATCAAATAACTCAAGGCATTCTCAACAACATGGATGAAGAACAAAGGAAAGACGATGAACAAAGCGACTAAACATGCACATAAACTAAAGAACACAAACCACAAACACTCAAAGAATACTAAAACATAAAAGTAAAGATTTTAGAAGCTTGGGTTGCCTCCGAAGAAGCACTTGTTTAACGTCCTTAGCTTGACATGTTTTACCTCTTACTCATGGTGGGACAAATGGTGGAGAGTTACCTCTATTCTTTTTCTATGATTTGTTACCTGAAAAGTTCATCGAGAGATATGAAAACATTTGAAACTTACCTCAGTTCTCAAAGAATAAACGATCTACCTTCTTGCGTGGCATTGTGAAGACATTCATACTTCTTTTTAATCTTTCATTCGCTTTTCTCTATACTTTCTTCAAAGTTTTTTTCTTCTTTCCATGGGATGGTAAGTTGCCCTCTACTTGGCCCACTTGTTGTATTGGTAGAGGGGAGATATCTTCTTCAACTTTATTATCCTCAAAGTCTTCCAAGTATTCATCTAAGGGGTCCAAAGCTAGCACTTCTTGCATACATTCAGAGATGATCAAATCAGTATCATCAGTAAAATACAAAGTATCATCAAGGTCAAGTGTGTTCTTTATTGCTTCGGAGAGGTTGAAGACCACTTGTTCATCTCTAACTCTCAAGGTCATCTTTCTTCCCTTAATATCAATTAAAAGCACTAGAAGTGTTAAGGTATGGGGAGGACAAGAATTAAAGGGACTTCAACATCATTATCCACATTGAGAATTACAAAATCCACTGGAATGATAAGCTTGTCAACCTTTACTAGAACATCGTTAATGACAAGTTTCCCTTGCGTATATCCCGCAAGTGCACGGGTTGTCGAAGTAATAAATCCCAGATGAGTGGGTATCGTATCCACAGAGAGTAGGGAGTAAAGATACTTAAATTGTTTCTTAACTAAGCGAAAGATAAATAGTGATTTGTGTGACAAGATGTGAAATAACAAAAGTAAGAGAAACAAGAAAGAGAGCACAAGTAAAGGAGAATTTGAGGCAATCGATATGAATGGGGTACCCTGATATTGTTCCATCGAGGACAATATTTCAAGTGCAAAAACCCTCTATTATACTTCCTAACTAATGCATTAATGAGTCGTGGAGATCCTTAAATATATAGTCCCAAATCTAAGGTCAACCATGCCTAACTCTATACATGTCCCGGAGGATAAATTGAATAACCTCTCAAACTCGCACTCGTATAGAATTACAATGAGTTCTAGGGATTTCAAGTGATAAATCCTCTTCCTATATGTAGGCCTAACCCTTTGGTCCAGGTGAAAGGTCCTAGCCACAATTAAGACCTAGGTGCTAAGATCACTTCAACGCTTCACTCCGTTGCACCCGTAATTAAGCCCCAGCGGAAGATCATCCCTTAGCCCATTCACTCTACTATAACCGCAAAGAGCTTAAGGAAATGGAGGTAGAATAAATCACACCAGAGGGGAAAGGGGACACTCTGCTACCTCTCGACTCACCCTCTCAACCCTCTCCAATCTAGCTTTGTCTAACCCTCGTGGTGTGTCACTCACTCACAAGGGTTACCAATAAGAACTCTCAACCCTATTATCACTCTAGGGGAGTATTTAAACAATCAAGCATTCAAGATTGGAACTCAAATAAAATATCAATTAATTGAAAGCATAATAAAGAGATTCAATGAAACGAATACATCCTAGGGTTCACAAATATCCAAGTACCCACTAGGTGGTTTAGCTCTCCATGGAGCTAATTACAATCAATGAAATTGAATGTAAAAGCAAAGAATCCATAGAAAACCCCCTCGATATTTGTGGCGATGGTCTTGTAGAGAATCCTCTACTCGTCGCAAGGGTCCCTTTGTCCGGCCTAGGATACACCTCGTCGGATCGGTGCCGACAAAATTTCTCCCACTAACCTTCTTCCAAACAGAGAGCGATGTCAGAGTTGTAGAACCTCTCCAAATTCCTTGCCAATACCTCTCAAAACCTTAGGCACCACCCTCTCTTAAGTTGGAGAAAAGATGGAGAAAAAAATGCTGAAATCGGGGCTGAAATCGGCTTTAAATAAGCTGGAATCGGGCATCTACACGCCCCTGTGGATTTTCCACATGGGCCTGTGGAATTTCCACATGGGCCTGTGGAATTTCCACATGGGCGTGGGTAATTTCCACATGCCCGTATGGATTCTCTGAAATTCTGTTTTTCGGCCGGCTATGAATAGTAACTACTATAGTAAATTGTTACAGTGATTTGCTACAGTACCTGCTACAGTACCTGCCAAAAATATTCCCAAATCCACTTTTCATTGAGGTAACATAAACGGGCACACGTTTATGCACAAAGTTGGGATACGCAAATGTGACTGCCTTTGTGCCCCTCCAAATCATTGTAAATAGCTTGAATGTATTGGAAGTTGGCACACATTCACGTATCTTCGATCACAACTTGTGTCTTCGTGTTTGTTCTTTCCAAGATTTTATCAAATGGTGCATTCACTATTCACATTGGCTTCTTTCTTCCATATTTAAAGTAATGCTCATCGTAAGAAAAGAATACTTCGTATTACTAATACATAAGCACTTATCATTTACCAACTCCTTGTGGTCTTCTCACTGAGAGATCTGCAAGCCATAGGGTCATCCTTGTGGGCCTCAGATCTTCTAACCCTAGCTTCAAAAACAAGTTGTATGGCATTACATTTATGCTGGCTCCAGAATCATCTAGGTCATTTTCTTGCATTCCTTCCCCAATCACTGATAAGTGCTTGTGTGATAATAATGCGAAGTATTTTTTCCTTATTTTGAGCATTACTTTATACAGGTTTTAGCGCTAATACTTGTGCATTTGTGTTACTTTCATGCATATAGGGTTGTGAAACCTAATGTTAAAGAAAAAAGCCAATGTAGATCGTGAACGCACTATTTGGAGAAAATCTTGAGAAGGATCAAACGCGAAGACATAAGTCGGGTTCAATATAAGAGAATGTGTGCCAACCTCCTTGTATTCAAGCTAGCACAATGATTTGGAGGGGCATAAAGGCAGTCACATTCGAGTATCCCAATTTGTGTAATGATAGCAAGATCTTGACCGATGAGGCCGTTTATTGAAGAAGCAAAGCGATTTAAGACGTAAACGTGTGCCCTTTTACGTTACCTCGATGAAAACATATATTCGGGAGTGTTTTGGGCCGGTACCATAGTAGGATAATGTAGTAATGTACTGTAGCAGGTACTGTTTATAGCCGGCCGAGAAATAAATTCCAGAGAATCCACACGGGCGTATGGAAATTATCCACGCCCATGCGAAAAATCCACAGGGGAGCCCACAGTAGTGTGTGGATGCTCGATTTTATCATTCTCTTCTTCATCTTTTCCCCAACTTTCAAGAGGGTTGCGGCTAGGGCTTTGAGAGGTATTGGCAAGGGTTTTTGGAGAGGTGCTACGGCTTCGACATCGCGCTTCACTTGGAAGAAGGTTATTGGGGGAGCTTTCGTCGGCACTGATTTGGCGAGGTGTGCCCTAGGCTGGACAAGGGAACCTTTGAAGAGGTCAAGGCCACTCCACAAGACCATCGACATGACTACCGAGGGGGTTTTCTTATGGATTACTTGTTTTTACATTCGATTTCATTGTTGAGTGTAACTAGCTCCATGGAGAGCTAAACCCCCTAGTGGGTACTTGGATTTGTGAACCCTAGGATGTATTTGTTTTATTAAACCTTTTATTATGCTTTCCTTAATTGATGTTTTAATTGAGTTCCAATCTTAAATGTTTGATTGACTGAATACTCCCTTAGAGTGATACTAGGGTTGAGAGTTCACCTTGGTAACCCATGTGAGTGAGTGACACACCACGAGAGTTAGACAAAGCTAGATTATAGAGGGTTGAGAGGTTGAGTCGAGAGGTAACGGAGCGTTCCCTTTCCCCTCCGACATGATTTATCCTACATCCATTTCCTTGAGTTCTTTGCAGTCATAGTAGAGTGAACGTTCTATGGGATGACCTTCCGCTGGGGCTTAGTTGCAAAGGTAAGGAAGTGAAGCGTTGAAGTGATTTTAGCACCTAGGGTTTAATTGTGACTAGGGACCTCTCACCTGGACCAAAGTGTTAGGTCTCCATCTAGGAAGAGGGTTTATCATTTGGAATCCCTAGAACTCCATGCAATTCTATACAAGTGCGAGGTGTTGAGATTGTTCGATTTTTCTACCGGGATATCGTATAGAGTTAGTCACGGTTGACCTTAGATTTGAGACCGTGTAATAAAGGATTTTCTCGACTCATTAATGCATTAGTTAGGAAGCATAATAGTTGGTTCTGCACTTGAAACAATTGTCCTAGGCGGAACAATATCCGAGTACCCCATTTATATCGATTGCCTTATCTCTCATTTACTCGTGCTTCTCTTTCTTGTTTCTTTTATTCTATTTTACATTACATCTTATCAACACAATTATTGTTCATTTTCACTTGGTTAAGTAGCAATTTAAGTATTTTTATTCCTTACTCCCCATGGATACGATACCCACTCACCTGGAATTTTATTACTCGACAAACTTGTGCACTTGCGGGTCACAGGCAAGGGGCGTTATCAATCACACAAGGAATTGAAGCTGCCAGGATCAGTGGGTTTCTTGGGCAATTTCTTTTGGATCATAGTAGAATAATTCCCTAACAAAGTCACAGTATGCAAGTCTTCTAGCTTCCTCTTGTTGGTGAGGAGATCCTTCATGAATTTAGCATACATGGGCATCTGTGAAAGAGCTTCGACCAAGGGTATGTTAATATGATGCTGCTTGAAGATGCTGAGGAACTTCTAGAATTGAGCATCTACTTTATCTTTCTTGAGCCTGGTGGGATATGGCACTACAGGTTTATACTCAGGCCCTTTATGAATTGGAGATATAAGGACATCATTATTAAGTTTACTCTCATTCTTTTTACTTGCACCTACACTCGTGCTAGGGTCTTCCCGAATGGATACCCCATCATTGGAGGCACTTGGGCTTTCCTTGGCCCTTACCTCCAATTTTTTCCCACTTCTTAGTGTGACAGACTTTAAATGCTCCCTTGGGTTGCTTTCGGTGTTACTTGGAAAACTACCCCAGGGTCATTTTGATTGTGCTCTAGCAAGTTATCCCACCTGGTTTTGAGAGATTACATAGATGCTTGAAGATTTCTCAACATAGGGCTTATCTCACTGAACTGTCCCACATGCTGTGTTAACTGATTGTTAATATTTTGAAATCTTACCTCAGCATTAATCATGAACTTTACCAACACATCTTCAGTGGTATATTTCCTTTCTTGTGGCTGTTGGGACTGAAACTGAGGACCTTGAGGTGATGGTGGTATTTGTTGTGATTGGCTTTGGTTCTAAGAGAAATTTGAATGGTTCCTCCATCTTGGATTGTAGGTGTTGTTGAAAATATTTCCCAGACCTCTTGGTCCTCCACTAACATAATCTACTAACTCAGTTGGTGCAGGGAAAGCAACAAGAATGGGGTATTAGGTTATTACATGCCCAACACCACATGTTCACATGACATCACTGCCTTAGGACTTGTGCTAAAACCAAACATGAACTGATCAAATCTCTGTGTCAAAGCTTCAACCTTAGCAGCCCATGCATTATTATCCATGACATTCTTGGTCAAAGCATCCACTTTCGCAATCAAAGCAGTAGTTGACTTTTGTCTGGTGCTTTAATGACACTTGTTGCTAGCCATATTCACAATAAAACCTTCTAGATTCATTCTAAAAGCATTCACCAACATTCTAATTATGATATTCAAGACAAATTTGTACCAATGAGTAAAAGAAAAGAAGATTGACAAAGTAAAAGGGGAAGAAGAAGCTTATTGATGAAATGTAAATCAAAACTTCGAATATGACTGACAAACAATGTAAAAACCCCTATAAATTGATTCAGAGAGTCGGGAAAAAAAAGAAATGACGTGTTCTTTGAGCGTATAGGAGTTTTAAAATGAAGATACGCGAGTGGGTTTTAAATAAATGTCACAGCTCTCTGCACATCCACAGAGGCATGTGGAAATTCCACATGGCCTTGTGGACTCACTGGGGGAGCCTCACGAGGGCATCCACACGTCCCTGTGTCCTCTCGGGGTAGCTTTGTCTGCCTCTGATTGCATCCATAGAGCCTTCCAAAATAGTGAAGACCTAACTAGAGAATCATGAAAACATGCTTAAACAACCTAAAACTTTGTTAATCACAATGAAGCACACTAAAACACAAACGATTCATGAGAAAATTACAGCAATAGCATGTAAAGATCAAGACACGAACACTAAAGCTGTTATTTATGCAAGTATTAAACTAAGACTTAGAAAAGAAATAAATATTTGGGTAGCCTCTCAAGAAGCGCTTGTTTAACATCACTAAGCTTGACATACCTGTCCTTACCTCATGAGGGTTCATGAATAAATGTTGCCCTCTTATTCAGAAGGGTTTATCACCCTTACTTCTTACATGCACATCCCCATTAGTATTAGGGTGCTTCTTGTGATGTCTCCTTGATCTTTTTAGCTTTTGGATCATCCTCTTCATGACTCCCAGGGTAGGATGCACTTTGTCCTTTAGACCAAGTGTCAAATCTTCTTCTTTCTCCACTTCTTGATTTAGCCAACCCTCCAATGGGTCCGGACACAACTTTTCCTGCACATATTCATCAATTAACTCATTAGTGTTGTCTAGAAAATACAAAGTATCATCAAAATCAAGAGAATATCGCATTGCTTCGGCGAGGTGATATGTCAACTTGTTATTACCAACTCTTAATGTTAACTCCCCACCGTCCATGCCAATGGGAGTCTTGGAAGTACGCAAGAATGACCTCCCAAGTATCAATGAAAGCTCGACATCCTCATCCACATCTAATACCACAAAGCCCACAGGAAATATATACTTATCAACTTTCACGAGTACATCTTTAATGATGCTCCTGGGATGTCTAATTGATCAATCGGCTAATTGAAGTGTCACCCAAGTGGTCTTAGGCTCTCCCAAGCCTAGCTTCTAAAAGAATGTATAAGGCATGGTGTTGATGCTAGCCCCTAAATCCGCCAATACCTTCTCTTCAGCCAAGTTACTGATGTTACATGGAATGATGAAGCTACTGGGGTCTTTCTTCTTGCTCAGCATTAACACACCCATTTGCGTGTATACTGCAAGTGCACGGGGTTTTTCAAAGTAATAATACCCTTGTGAGTGGGTAGTCGAATCCACATGGAATAGTGATAAGAAACACAATGATTGCTGTTTAACTAGAACAAAGATGAATTAATAGTGAGGTGAATAAGAATCAATGCAAGAAGACATAAGAAAAGAAGAAGGTACAAATAAAAGATAGGAGAGGCAATCGATGATAAATAGGACACTCGTACATTGCTAATCCTAGGACTGTTGTTTCAAGTGCAAGACCAATTATTATGCCCCCTAACTAAAGTCTAATGAGTCATGGAGATCCTTAAATGCACGGTTCCAAAACTTAAGGTCAATCGTGACTAACCCTACACCATGCCCTGTGGAGAAATCTCTTAGTCTCAACACCTCACACTGTGTTAGGTTGCTTTAGGCTCTAAGGATTCCAAGTGATAAACCCTATGCCCTAATATAGATCTAATCCTTTGGTCCAGGCGAAAGATCCCAAGTCACAATTAAGCCTAGATACTAATGATTACTTCAACGCTTCACTTTGTTACTCGTGCAACTAAGCCCCAGTGGTGTTTTTCTCTTAGCACTTCACTCTATTGTAACCTCAAAGAACTCTTCGAACATGGAGGTAGGATAAATCACACCCAACGGGAAAGGGGACGCTCCACTACCTCTCGACTCACCCTCTCAACGCTCTCCAATCTAGCATTGTCTAACCCTTATGATGTCATCCACATGGATTACCAAAATGGATTCTCAACCCTAGTGTCACTCTAAGCGAAAATCAACTCAACAAGCATTCAAGATTGAAACTCAATTAAAACATCAATTAATGAAACATAATAAAAGGTCAAAGAAATAATAAGATCCTAGGTTTACAAGTTCAAGCACCCACTAGGGGTTTAGCTCTCCATGGCGCACAATACAATTAATAGTGAAATCAAAAGTAAAGATATGCAAACCATGAGTAAAGCACACTTGGTATTCGTGTCAATGGTCTTGTAGAGTGGCCACGTCTTCTCCAAAGGTCCCCTCGTCAAACCCAGGACACACTTTACCGGATCATTGCCGACGAAAGCTTCCCCAATAACTCTCTTCCGAAGGAAACACAGTGTCGAAGGCTCTGAACCTCTCTAAAAGCCTTACAAAAGCCTCTCCAAACCCTAGCCGTGGGCACCTCTAAACGTAGAGAAAAGATAGCCAAAAGATAGGGAAAATATTCTAAAATCAGGCTGAAACTGTGACTTAAATAGGGCTTGAATCGGGCATCCACATGGCCGTGTGAATTTCCACATGCCCATGTGAATCTGCAGGAAATTGATTTTTGGAGGCCTATAAACAGTAATTGCTACAATAAATTGTTACATTGATTGCTATAGTACTCTGCTGAAAATACTCTTGATTCCACACTTTTTCATCAAGACAACATAACCGAGCACACGTCTATACTGTAGATTGCGTTATATCTTCAAATAATAACACATTTGATGACAATCTTGCTGGCTTTTGCTCAAGTTGGAACATATGAGTGTGACTGCCTTTGGGCCCCCCAAATTACATATTCACTTGAGCACAATGGAGGTTGGCACAAACTCACATGTCCTTGAGCAGGACTTGTGTCTTCTTGTGTGTTCACTTCAAGCTTCCATCAACAAAGTACAATCGCAATCTACATTGGCTTCTTTTTCTCTACTTGTTTCCACAACCCTACATGTGCAAAAGAACACAAATACACATGTATTAGTGATAAAATCTGAGAAAAAGTAATGCTCATCATAAAAATACTTGGTGTTACTAATACACAAGCACTTATCAGGCATATTCTTTTGCAACACCACCAAGCATGAAGCATCTAAGATCATAGATGCACTCTCTTCCAACTTTCTCTTGTTGGTCAAAAGGTCTTTGATAAACTTTGCATAGCGAGGCATTTGAGACAACGCCTCCACAAATGGGATGTTGATGTGCAACTACTTGAATAGACCTAAAAACATCTTATAATGCTCATCATTTTGGTCATTCTCCAATCTTGAAGGGTAAGGAATTCTTGGCTTGTAATGTGGGGGTGCCATAGCCTTCTATTGCCCTTGAATACTCCAAGAAAAGTTAGGGTGATTCCTCCACCTCGGATTATAGATGTTGCTATACGGATTTCCTTGATCTCTCATTGCATTACCTACAAAATCCATCTTTTCCACTGAAGTTGTACAACCAATAGCAATCGGGCAATCAGATGGAGCATGTCCTCCCTCACACCCAGCGCAACTCATCACTGTCAGCCAATCTAGAAGAAGTTAGGGGTGTCTAACTTCTTACTCACGAGACTCAACTTGGCCGACCAATGATGTGACCGCATCAATCTCATGAAGTTTTGCTACATTCTCCTTGTCAAGTGTGTTCCATTGATAACTATTCATAGCCATCTCATCAATGAGCTATAAGGCTTCTTTTTGGGGGTTTCTTGCCAAAGGTACCTCTTGCAGCAGCATCCAATAATTGCTTTGTGCTTGGGTTCCAACAATTATAGAAAGTTTGGATAATCATCCACTTGGGTAACCCATACCAAGGACATTTTCGCAGGAGATTGATAAGTGTCTAAATGTACATATTTCAGATATGTATTCTATACTTCTAGCATGTGTTTTTTATATGAATGGATGCCTGTTTCATGCTTAATCGTGTATTATTTGCTTCGAAGGGGATCAAAGAGCCATGGAGGACATGAAGATATGATTAAGGAAAAAGAGAAGAAAAACTAGGTCACTGGTATTGTAGAGCATTCGATTGTAGCATATTCATCGTAGCAACGAAAGCTCTGTAAGCGTCGATATTGTAGCAACCATCATATCACTGAATGATTTTTCGAGTCGGGGAATTGATCCAAGGCATACGGCCTCAATGCTGCCCTGGATTGACCTCAGGATAGTTACGAGAGCTAGAGTGGTTTTTTTCCTACCCCAAACGACCTCAATGAGCTCCTTATTGAGCCAGTATGGATGCCATTTGGGGGGTGGGGGGGTATAAATGATCATTTCTTGGGCAAATGAGAGGGGACTTCTTCTTGGTCTCTTGGGCCGTCACCACCACACATTCTTGAGGTCTTCTGGCCATCTTCCGGTGACGTTTGTTGTGGGAAACAAGCACACATCATCACCAAGAGGGAGGGGAGCAAAGAAGAAGGAGTTGGAGTGAAGATCCAAGCCACCATTGCATCACCATTCAAAGCTTCATCCATTCAAGGAGATCATGACCTAGAAGGGGTTTTCATTACTTCTTTTATGTTTTTGTCTTCCTTGTATATTGTATAAGTGTCCCTTCTCATGAGTGATTAACTTATTGTTGTGTTTGGATTTGGATGAACCCTAGGGTCTATTCTTGTGTATGAACTTGGAATGTTGTTCTTCATTGAATTTGATGGTTGTTTGAAATTAAATCTTTCATGCTTTCATGTCTAGAATTACATGTATGGAGAGATCTGTAATTCTACTATAAGTTGTATGCATAGATGTGACCTACTCATGTATACTAGATCTAGGAAAGATTGAAAGGGAATACTTGTGCCTAACCGCTGAGAGATCAGGTGTTGGTAGCCCTACATTGCTAGGTTTAAATCGAAGGATAGTAGGTTTACTCCTATTAGAGAACTCGTAGAACTTAATGCGATCATAGGTGTGTTGATCCGGAAGAGATTTTGATCGACATTCGTATGGGATCAGGGGTTAGTCGCCGAGAGATTAGGGCTAATCTACTCACGAGGTCTCTAGGTCTCAATTATCATCAATGCATCTTTAACTCATCCTAGTTCAGGCCTTAATGACAACCTAGGTGGATTCCTTATACAAACACTCCCTTCTCGTGCTTGATATTCCCTTGTTTATTTACATTCGTATGCTAGTTACCCGGCCATAGGATTAGCTTAGGTTAGTTTATTTTGTTTTTTTTCTTCTACTTACTAAGAATTGTAGGTCTGGATAATAGATGAAGAGTGAGTAATAATACTTCCTTGGCCCTCGTGGAATACGACCCACATGTCACTTACGGTATTACTTGCCGATCCCGTATACTTGCGGGTAATCAATTAGAGATCCTTGAACCTATCCCATGTCTAAAAAAGAGACTCTAATTATGTTTACACAAAAGAAGATAATTCATTTATGAGCTTCGCAAATTTTCTGGGAGGGAAATATTGGATAAGTAAAGCTTCTACCATCTCTTCCCAAGTAGTGATTGATGATCTAGGTAATGAATTAACCTTTACTTTGCTTCCCATTCAAAGAAAATGGGAAGGCCCTCAACTTGATGGCATCATCCGTAAATCCATTAATCTTGAACATCTCACACACTTCCAAGAAATTCTCAAAGTGATTGTTTGGATCCTCATCGGCCAAACCATTAAACTGTGCTAACTGCTGTAACATCAGGTTAAAGCCTAGATTGAGCTCAAAACTTTGAGCTGTAGTTGGTGGCCACACAATACTGGATTATGTACCAAGAACTGCAGGTCTTACATAATCTATGAGTGTCCTCTGCTGCTCATATTGTTTTGCCATATTATCAGACCCTTCAATTTCTATCTTTGTTTGATTTATCTGTTCTTACACAGGTTCTTTTCCCCGTCTATGAATTCTATTTCCAATGTCTAGATCTCCTTTAACTAATATCAAAAGGTTGCCTTGGGTCATAACCTAGAGCTGCAATCAAAGAAAGAAAAACAAATCAGAATGATAAAAGAATAAGAAAGTGTGAAAAAGAACAAGTGATAAATAGTTAAAATAGCAAAGTGCAAATGGTTCCAAAATATCTATTCCTTAGTAACAATGCCAAAAACTTGACACACCCCTTGTGCTTGTGTACCACAAGTGCATGGATTATCGAAGTAATAAAGTACCTCAGTTAGTGGGTTGTCGTATCGAAAGGGAATAGTTCTTAAGAAGCAAGTAGTAATGCTATTTAGCTATAAAGTGAACCAATTTGTGATTTGAGTGAACAATATCATTGTAAAGAAAAATAAAGAAAAGAGAAAAGAGAGCAATAGGAATAAGGAGAGGTACTCTATAAGAAAATGGGGTACCCGAACATTGCTCACTCTAGGACTATTGTTTCGAGTGCAAGACTACCTATTATGTCTCTTGATTGAAGTTCAATGAGTCATAGCAATCCAAAGACACACGGTCCCAAACCTAAGGTCAATCATGACTAACCCTTACACTATGCCCTAGCGAAAAGGGATACTCTTAACATCTCACACTGTGCGGGGTTGCTTGAAGCTCTAGGGATTCTAAGTGATAACCCTATTCCCTAATATAGATCTAACCCTTTGGTCCAAGCAAAAGACCACTAGTCACGATTAAGCCCAGCACTAAGGATTACTTCAACACTTTACTTTGTTGCTTATGTAACTAAGCCCTAGTGGAGTTCATCTTTCAACATTTCACTCTATTGCAATCGCAAAGAACTCTTAGAATGTGGTGATAGGATAAATCACACCGGAGATTGGCACACACCCAAATGTCTTTTTGCACAACTTGTGTCTTCACCTTTGTTCGATCTAAGACCTTTATCAACAATCCTCGTCCATTATCTACTTTTTGCTTACTTTCATCCAAACTTGTCTTAACAACCCTAAATGCACAAAAGAATGCAATAACACATGAATAGGCGATAAAATCCGATAAAAGTGATGCTCAATGTAAGAAAAGAATGCTTCATAATACTTATACACAAGCATTTATCACTTCTCTTATCTCGTTTGCAGGCTAAGTGCTTGGTCGGCATTCCTACAAGACAATATAAGCACCATCAAACCAAAAATTCATGAAACAATGGTTAATGAAGCTAAAGGGCTGAAATTTAGGCATTACTACAGTAACTTCAGGAAACTTTTGCAAGAGATTCTTCTTGTAAAAGTAGCAATCAAAATTTACAAAGCTTAAGATTCAATCTAAACAATCACAAGATGCATTTACATCATATTACCCAAAGCTTTCATCCCAAACTAGCAAGAAAATCCATGGTTTAAGAGAGATATGAAGCTTAACTTAGGTTAGGGCACCTTAAAGGAAATGAAGTGAAAACTCGGCTAAAATGTTAATAAAATCTTGAAATCTTTCCAAAATCTTGTTTGTTAGGATGAGGAGAATGTTTTAGTGCAAAAAGAATGAAGAAAAATGGTGGAGAAATGAAGAAGAAAAGAGAAGAAGAAGATAGGAAATGAGGTGAATAGTTAAAGAATGAAGAGATGAGAGAGATAAAGAGGGCTGGGCATCCATGCGGCTGCATGGATGCCCGCATGAGTTTTTGGACACCATCTAGACCACTAATGGGCATTTCCCAGTTTTTTCACAAGTGCTCATCCTAACAACCATAAAACACATAAAAACAAAGCTGAATTTACCTATAAACATCGAAAACATGATGTTTTATGCGCCATGATGAATGACAATCTAAAGAACTCACAACAACCATGGAAGAACATGATTAAATACATTAAGAAGATGACTAAATAACTACAACCACACATTTGAAAACAAAGAACACTCAAGCAACCAAACACTCCAAAAATAAAAAAAAACACACAACCATACACCAAAATATACGAAAACACAAGTGCAAAGAATTTAAATGTTTGGGTTGCCTCCCAAGGAGCACTTGTTTAACATCTTTAGCTCAACGTGTCTTACCTCAACATCACGGTGGGTCAAAAGGGGTTAAGTTACCTCTATTTTTGAGTGAAGTGCAACCACATGGAAAATAATGCTTCAACCGGTGACCATTAACCTTGAATGTTCCTTTCTCCAAATGACTTATCTCAACAACCCAATGGGAATAAACTTGTGAAACTATGTATGTCCCATGCCATCTTGATTTTAACTTCCTTGGGAAAAGTTTTAGCGTGGAGTCGAAAAGTAACACTTGATCCCCTTCTTGAAAGCATTTAGCTTGCTTGATATGCTTGTCGTGGTGCTCCTTCATCCTCTCCTTGTAGCGCACTAAATTTTCATAAGCCATGGCTCACCATTCGTCTAACTTATTTAATTGAAACTTTCTCTTGTGGCCACTAATATGTTGAAGTTTAATTGCTTTATGGCCCAGTAAGCCTTA
The DNA here is from genome assembly GCF_009730915.1 of Dioscorea cayenensis subsp. rotundata. Lineage (NCBI taxonomy): Eukaryota > Viridiplantae > Streptophyta > Magnoliopsida > Dioscoreales > Dioscoreaceae > Dioscorea > Dioscorea cayenensis. The sequence continues at coordinate 7,659,699 of NC_052471.1, read as the reverse complement.
TGTTCCAATTCAACAAGTAGATGATATGCTTTCCCATAGACCAGTCTATAAGGTGTTGATCTAATAGGTGCATTATAAGCCATTCTATATACCAATAGTGCATCATCAAGTTGGTCTGCCCAATCCCTCCAGTGATGATTGACTGTTTTCTCCAAGATAAGATTAAACTCCCTTTTCGACACTTCAACTTGGTCACCAGTTTGAGGGTGATATGTGGTCGGCATTCTGTGGGATACCCCATACTGTTTCAAAACTTTTTCAAACTGGGAGTTGTAGAAATGAGTGCCTTGGTCACTTATGATTATCCTTGGTGTGCCGAATTAGGAGAATAGTTTTTTTTTTAGAAATTTTACTACCACTCTTACATTATAGGATGGAGAAGCATATGCCTTCACCTACTTGGAAACATAGTTGACCACCACCAGAATGAACTTATTGCCCCGGGAGATAGGGAATGGGCCCATGAAATCATTTCCCCACACATCAAATACTTCACAAGCTTGGTTCCATGTTTGCATCATTTCTTCTTTTTTTGAGATGTTACCAGCTCTCTGCCACCTATCATAATGCTGCATAAGTGTTTGTGCATCTTGGAACATAGTAGGCCAATAGAATACCGCATCGAGGGCGTTCTTGCCTATCCTATTCCCACTGTAATAGCCCCCTATCAAACCTGAGTGATAATGCATGAAAATGTCATGCCCCTCTTCCTTTGAGACACATCTTGAAAAGATATGGGTCTTCCCATATATAGTGTTTCAGGTGGGTAAAGAATTTTTTCCTTTGCTGATATGTAAACCACTTCAGGAATGTTTTTGCTGCCAAATAATTCACGAAGTCAGTGAACCACTGAGTCTCGTCTTCCTCAACCACTTGAATACTGCATAATTGTTTCCCAGTGAATGTATCATTTATCTCTAATGTTTGCAAAACATCTTCATAAGGACCCTTAAGGTGTGAAAGGTGATCTGCAGCTAAGTTCTCTGCCCCCTTTTTATCTCTTATTTCTAAATCAAACTCTTATAATAGTAGAAACAAATAGATCAGTTGAGGCTTGGCATCTGACTTGTTCAATAAATATTTTAGTGTAGAATGATCCGTATGCACAATCACCTTAGATAGGACCAAATATGACCAGAATTTGTCAAATGTAAAGATGACAGTGAGCATTTCTTTCTCAGTAGTAGTGTAATTCTAATGTGAACTAGTCCACAAGTGCACGGAGTCATCAAGTAATACCTCACGTGCGAGCACGAGAGGGTCATATTCCCTGGGCCCAAGGATATATCCTTACTTCCTCTTCACGTATTATCTAGTTGAAAGATTCGAAGGGTTTCTCTAATCTATTAATTAAAATGAAAGAACTACAAGTGGAGTCTAAAACAAGGCAAGGGTATAAAATCAGGGGAATAAAATGGTCACGGATGCGGATTCCCTAGGGGCTACTAAAGTCCAAAAGATGTTAAGAATATCATGCAATTGAAGGTTTGGACCTAGAGATTTCCTAAATTAGATCAACCCGATGGTCACGTCAATTGACCCCTAATCAGGTATAAGTATTGATACAGAAATTCTTCTGATCAAATCCTCATATGATTGCATTAACAAAGGGGGAATTCTCTAATTAGAGCCGGAACCCAACTTGGTCAAGCCCTAATGTTCGAGGCGTACTGATAAGTGCTTGAGTAGACATATTTTTATATATGTTTTACATGCATTGAGCATTATTTTTACCATGGTTGATGTCTCATATTGTGTATTTGGTGTTCTTTTATGCATATAGGTTGTGAATACCTTGAAGAGTAAAAAGGAAGCAAAGATAGGCTATAAAGATACAATGTTGGGAGTTCTTGTTCAATTCAAGGACCAAGATACAAGAGGAGTCCATAAATGTGGAGATGTGTGCCAACTTTCATGAAAATTCAAGTCAATTCACTAGTTAGAAGGGCACAAAGGCAGCCACATCTTCATGTTCCTTCTCTTTGTGAAGATTGCAAGACCTCTCAAAGATACATTGATGAAGAAAAATTTTATAGCCTACCACATGGACGTGTGCTCGGACATGTGGCCTCAAGAGAAGAGTGTTTGGACCACGTTTTGTGAATAGTATTGTAGAAATTTTACTGTAACAGTAATGTAGCAAAATTACTGTTCACGCGTCCGTGTGGAAATTCCATGCACCCGCATGGAAATTCCTGTAGCCCACGCGGGCGGGTGGAAAATCCACATGGGCGCATGTGGGCACGTGACAAACGCGGTCTAAGGCCTATAAATAGCCATTTTGCCCTATTCCTTCTCATCTTTTGTGCGGCTCTTGAGGGGTGAGACGGCTAGGGTTTAGAGAGGAGGTTTTTGCGGCTTTGGAGGCGCTTCGTCACTAACTTTGATCAATTCCTCCTCCGTCATAGCATCAAGGAAGCCAGCTGTGAACCTAGCTTCGGAGTGGGCCCTTCAAGACGTCGAAGCTCTCCATCAAGGCCATCGGTTCATATATAAGGGGGTTTATTTCTATGGTTTTAATGTACTTTCATTCATTGATGGTGTGTTTTGTATATTGCTCCATGGAGATCTAAAACCCTAGAGGGTATTTGGGCTTGTGAACCCTAGGATTCTCATCTTTTGTGGATTTGCTTAGTGTTTCTATTTAATCAGAGTTTGATTAAGTTTTAGTCTTGATTGTCTAATGCTTGCTTGCCTTATTGATCTTTTGGTTATTTGGTTTGCATGATTTGTTACCTTGGTGAGAGAGAGGTCTCCATTAGGGTTAGAATCTCAAGATTGAAGATGGTTGAGAGGATGAGTCATGAGATAGTGAGCATCCCCTTTACTCTCTGATTGGTGTATTCTATCTCCGTTCCCTAAGCTCTATGTAACCATATTTGGTGTGAGGCATGAGATTGAGAGATTTCTCCGCCGATGCCTTGTAGGGGGTTAGGATTCTTCACCGGGAATTAGGGTTGGATCAGTCTTTAAGAATCGGATACACTTCTTGGAATCCATAGAGTGTTTTGCGGTCATATGTGGTGTGAGGTGTTGAGATTGAGCGATTTCTCCACCGGGACCTCGTAGGGGACTAGTATCGGTGATCTGGAGGCCGGATCCGATTATTTTTGGATTTCCATGACTTAACTTACTCATCATAGAAACACTTTGCTTATCCGGTACCTAATACCTGAATCCTAGGGGGAGCCCGAATACCCCACTTTTACTGATTGAGATCTCCATCCATTTCACCCTTGCATATTCATCTCCGGTATTCATTTCTTTGCACATTAGATCACCAGACCTTTCCATTTATCATTAGGCTAGAAAGCAGAGAAGAAGTTAGTTCTAGTAGCCCTGTTCCCTGTGGATTCGACTATCCGACTCACCGAGTATTTTATTAATTCGACACCCGTGCACTTGAGGTTCACACGCATATTCGGATGTGTCAGGAACAAAATACCCGATGGTCACGGCGTATTTGTACATGAATCCCTTCTAGACTTGATGTGTCTAGTACAAGGGCGACGGTCACACTACCAAGTACAACCTAGGAGTTGGTTTACAGAGTTCTAATGTAAGCAACACATTAAATGCACCAAGAATGAATCACAAACACACAACAATTGCAATAGACAAAATTAGATCACCCAAATACACAAGTTCACCCCAAGGTTCACCGGCATCCGGTGACCTTGGGGTCTACTCGTCCATGCAAACAAATACAAACAATAGGTCCATGAAAACAACTACAAATGGCATAAGAAAACTCCCTCAAACAATAGAAGTGAGATGACAAGCCAAGTTACGTGGAAAGCTTCCACGGACGCTGTAATCGGGGTGGCTTCCCTCATCATCTACAAGCTCCTAAAGAAGAGATTGATGAAGATCTAGCCAAACCAAGCTTCTGCCTTTGATTCCCCTTCTCCAAAATGTGTGATCTTGCCTCCTCTGAACTGGTGGAAGTTGGCTCCAAGAACTCCCCAAAAAGCTTTCTCCAAAAACGTCCCCCCTTTGCCCTAGAAATTCAGTCCAATATATACCCCGTCAGGTCCATACGGGCTCCATGCGGGCGCATGGAGCCCGTGAAGCTCACTGCCATTTTGCCTAAAAAAGGCGTCAGTGCTACAGTACTCAGCTACAGTGATTCTGCTACAGTACCGAGAGTTGTGAAATTCCATCAAACCTCACGGGCACCCATGAGGGCGCATGGACCCCGTGAAACTCACAGCCGAATGCCAGCTATAGTGCCAATACCCCAAAAATGCCGTTTTTGGTGTCGAATTCATCCAATTTGCATTTTTGAGCTTTGTTCGGTCCATTTAAGATCTGCAACACCGAAATAACCAATTTAGACTAAAACGGGCATCAATTCATGAAGATATACACAAATAATACAAGATTAATATCTATAAAATACATACATTTAGGTGTTTATCAAATTCTCTCAAGCGTTATTCAGTGTTTTGCTTGTGTAATAGATAGGGTGGAAGTGGTTGTCTTGTCACTGCCTAAGGATAGCTCCCACTGTAAAGTCACTCGCATGACACATTAATTCTAATGGAAAATTTCAATCCAGGGAAACCATGATTGGTGCTTCCATAAGTTTCTTCTTTAGGGTGAGAAAAGCATTCATGCAATCTTCAATGAACTCAAAAGGGACATCCTTTACAAGTAGTTTTGTCAGTGGTCGGGTAATTGAAGAAAAGTGACAACATTCTTTGCATGTGACCCACAAGTGTACGGGTTTATCAAAGTAATAAATCCCAGATGAGTGGGTATCGTATCCACAAAGAGTAGGGAGTAAAAATACTAAGATTGATAATTAACTAAGTAAAGACGGAATAATGATTGTGTTGATAAAATGGCAAGGAAAGTACTAATAAAAGAAATAAGAAAAATAGAGTTTCAACAAAAATGAGAGGTAAGGCAATCGATAGAAATGGGCTACTCGGATATTGTTCCACCTAGGACAATTGCTTTAAGTTCAAAACCAACTATTAAGTCTCCTAATTGATGCTTAATGAGTCGTGGAAATCCTTAACCACACAGTCCCAAATCTAAGGTCAACCATGACTAACTCTACACTATGTCCCGGCGGAGAAATTGATCAATCTCAATACCTCACACTGTATAGAGTTGCAAGATGCTCTAGGGATTCCAAGTGATTAAACCTATTCCAATGTATAGATCTAACCCTTTGGTCCAGGAGAAAGACCCTTAGTCACTATTAAGCCCTAGGTATTAAAATCACTTCAACGCTTTACTCTGTTGTCTTTACAACTAAGCCCCAGCGGAAGGTCATCCCTTAGCCCATTCACTCTACTATGACCATAAAGAACTCTTGGAATGTGGAGGTAGGATAAATCACATCGGAGGGGAAAAGGGACGCTCTGCTACCTCTCGACTTATCTTCTTGACCCTCTCCAGTCTTGCAATGTTTGACCTTTATGGTGTGTCACTCACTCACAAAGATTACCAATGTAGACTCTCAACCTTTGTGTCACTCTAAGGGAGAAATCATTCAACAATTATTTAAGTTTGGAACTTAATAAAAGACATCAATTAAGGAAAACATAACAGAAGATTAATGAAACAAATACATCCTAGGGTTCACAAATTCAAGTACCCACTTGGGGTTTGAGTTCTCCATGTAGCTAGTTACAATCAACAATGAAATCGAATGTTAAAACCAGTAATCCATAGAAAAACCCCCTCGGTGCTTGTGTTGATGGTCTTGTGGAGTACTCTTGTCTTCTCCAAAGGTTCCCTTGTTCGGCCTAGGGCACACCTCGCCAGATCTATGCCGACGAAAGCTCCCCCAGTAACCCTCTTCCAAGCGAATAGCGGTGTCAAATCCTTAGAACCACACCAAAGACTTGCCAAAAGCCTTTCCAAACCCTAGCCGACGGCCTCCCAAATAATGGAGAAAAGTGGAAGAGAAGAGGGAAAAAGTTTCCAAAAATAGGGCTGAATCGCTGTTTAAATAGTGCTGGAATTGGGAAACCACACGCCCTGTGGATTTTTCCACGGGCTTGTGGATTCTCTGGAAATTTCATTTTTGGCCTGTTGTGAATAGGAACTGCTACAGTACATTGCTACATTAATTTGCTATAGTACCCTACTACAATACTTCGCCGAAACACTCCCAATTCCACATTTTTCATCGAGGAAACATAAATGGGCACACATTTATGCTGTAGATTGCAACGCTTCGTCAATCAAAAGTCTCATTGGTGACTACCTTCGTGCCCATCCAATTAATTATAATGGCTTGAATACATGGAGGTTGGCACACATTCAAGCATCTTAAGACTCCACTTGTGTCTTTGCGTTTGTTCCTTCCAAGATTTCACCAAATAGTGCGTTCACGATCTACTTTTAGCTTATTTTCTCAATTCTTAGCTTCACAACCCTACATGCACAAAAGAACGCAAATACACATGTATTAGCGCTTAGACCTACTAAAATTAATGCTCATCGCAAGGAAAGAATACTTCGTATTCTTAACACACAAGCACTTATCAAAGTCTCCCACACTTAAGCTTTTGTTTGTCCTCAAGCAAAGAAATAAACATTGAAGCACAGAGAAAGGAAAGATTGAAAGTGCTCGGCCTTAGGTTCACCAAAGCATGCAAGAAAACATTCTATGAGTAAGGGAAATTTCAACACTAAATACGAAAAATCATTGCTCTAGCGAAAAACTTGAATCAAAATGAACAATGATAAGTGTCTAAATGTAGGTGTTTTCATATATGTATCGTATGCACTTTGCATGTATTTTGTGAGGTTTGATGCCCGTTTCGCGCTTAATCGTCTATTATTTGCTTTGTAGGGCATATGGAAGCCATGGAGAGCAAGAAGATATCATTTTGGCAATAAGAGAAGAAAACAGGAATTTCAGACTACCCCCATACTACCCAGTATGGGGGCCGTATGCACTCGTAGCAAAGCTGGATTGAGTTGGTGTTCTGTCCCAGATTTCCATACTACCCTAAAGATACGGGGCCGTATGGAGGCCGTATGCACCCCTGTCCCTGAACGCGAATCTAGGGTTTCGTGTGCTATACGACCCCCATACGACCCCTATACGGCCCGTATGCCTCAGGGGGTATATATACTCACTTTTAGGGCTGATTGAAGAACTTTTTGTTGGCCGACTTTTGGGAGATCATTTGGGAGATTTTGGGCGACCTTTGGGGAGGAGAAGAAGGGCGAGAAAGCTAGAAGATCATTCAAGCCCAAGGTCCAAAGCTCTCAAGGCAAGAAAGCAACATCATTCAAGGGGAGATCTATCACGACTTGAAGGAAAGAGACCCACTGGCTAGAGGAAGCGCCATTCGGCATTCCTTTGATGGGAAGCGCCATTCGGCACATTCTTGCCTCTTCCTTCATCATTTCATCTAGGGAGTGTCTTACTATGCTTGTATTTCATGATTTGCTTGATTGTATGGTTTGTTATGAGATGATGACACTAGACCCCCCAAGGCCACCGGGTGTTGGTGAACCTTGGGGGGTTTTATCATGTATTTTGGATGATTACTTGTTAATTCTATGCTTGGGTATTTTTGAGATCTAATCCATTGTTTTCATGCTAAGTGTTACACCAAGGAGAAATCCGTAGCTCTTTTATGAATGATGCATGTAGATGTGACTTGCTCGCATGTATTAGGTCATGAATGGATTAGAAGGGGGATACTTGTATCATCACGCCGAGAAATTGGGTGTTTGGTAGCCCTCCATGTAGGTTTAATCCGAAGAAGAGTAGGTTTATTCCTAAGCGAGATTTCCTTGTACTTAATGCAATCGTAGGAATGTAGATTTGGAAGAAATTCCTATCTATGTTCGTATGGGATTAGGGTTCAATCGCCGAGAAATTGGGGTTGTTCTAATCTTGGAATCTCATGGTCCAATTTACCCTTGCATCTTTTAAATCATCATCCATGTTGCATGATAACCCCTCAAGGGGATCCACATCCATAGGCCTTTGCACTTCATTGATTCTCTTGCTTGCTTATTGCTTGTTCTCCCTAATTTGCTAGCAAATCTTGTGTTTAGTTTTTATTTGTGTTTAGTAGAGTAAATCCATCACTTAAGACCTTAGGCTAGATAATAGCTCGAGAAGGAGTAATAGGAGATCCTTAGCCCCGTGGAATACGATCCTCGTGTCTTTGCACGAGGTATTACTTGGCGATCCCGTACACTTCGGGGAAGCGATCAAGTTTTTTTGGCGCCGCTGTCGGGGACCATTAAGGAATTCTAGGAAACTTTTTAGATTATTACTCTAGCCATTTTATTCTTTTACTCATCTGTTGTTTTTTTCTTTTTCCCTTGATCTTAACTTTCTATCAATTTTTTTCTTGGTTGTGCAAGGTATCGTGCATGACACGCTCGAATCCATCGACCTTGATTACACCATACATGGCAAATCCGAACATCAAGTTGGAAGACTACGTATATAGATTTGACGGCTCGGATTAATGGGCAAACCCAACCTCATGTTTCACAATTTCCGAATGATTGTCTAGACGCACTTTTTACTATCGGGGGACCCTAGTATAGCTTATGATGGAAGTGACTGGCACACAGTGTTTAAGACCTTTTTGGAAAGTGGTGCCCCATCAGCGAAAGCGGAGGAAACATGTCACTAGCCGAACTGCTTTATGTTGACTACCGAGGGTCGAGATCCACCGCCATGAATCCCACTGGAGGATTGTACTCGAAATGGGCCGATGCTAGCATTGGTACAGAACTCGATGTGGAGCCCTCGATGATTTACAGAGATGAAAGTCCCGGATGTGGTACTAGATGTTGTGAGTTTGGTGTCCATGGTATCGAAAACAACTCGATGATATTGCAGGTCGTAACGAGGTGATGGGCTTTTGGAACAGAGGGTTACCGCCATCAACCGAGGAAGCACCCGACTTGGAGTTAAAAATCACTACCGCACTCATCTTGAATATGCTTTTTTTGGGAGAAAATACGCAGCTTCCAGTCATCATCTCCGCAAAACCTATCAACCGAAAGCGTAAGAATAGATTGGTGGATATGCTAATGAGGCACAAGAGCGCGATTGCTTGGAATATTGCGGATATAAAAAGGGATTAATCCGTCTGCTTTGCACTCACAAAAATTCTAATGACGGATGAACACAAACCCAGAGCCTTGCCGCAAAGAAGACTCAATCCAAATATGAAGGAAGTAGTACGGGCTGAAATCATCAAGCTTCTCGATGCGGGTATTATCTACCCAATATCAGACAGTGAGTGGGTAAGCCCCGTGCAAGTGGTTCCAAAAAAAGGGGGAATGACTGTGATCACCAATGACAAGAATGAGTTAATCCCGACTCGTACAACTACCGGGTGGAGAGTATGCATCGATTATAGAAAGCTGAATGATGCCACCCGAAAAGATCATTTTCCCCTACCATTCATTGACCAGATGCTGGAGCGACTAGCTGGACATGCCTACTATTGTTTTTTGGATGGTTTCTCTGGCTATTTCCAAATTCCCATCGCCCCCGAAGATCAGGAGAAGACTACGTTCACTTGTCCGTATGGCACATTTGCTTATCGCCGCATGCCTTTCGGGCTATGTAACGCCCCAGTGACCTTTCAGAGGTGTATGACGGCCATTTTTGAGGATATGGTAGAAGATTTTATGGAAGTGTTTATGGATGATTTCTCCGTCTTTGGTGATTCTTTCGATGTGTGCCTCAAGAACCTTGAGCGGGTCCTCATTCGATGTGAAGAGACCAATCTTGTGCTAAGTTGGGAGAAGTGCCATTTCATGGTCCAAGAGGGGATAGTCTTGGGTCACAAAATTTCGAAAGATGGAATTGAGGTCGACAAGGCAAAGATCTCCACCATCGAAAAGTTACCACCTCCAAATTCTGTGAAGGCCATAAGAAGTTTTCTGGGACATGCCGGGTTCTATCGAAGATTCATCAAAGATTTTTCCAAAATTGCTAGACCCCTAACAAGGTTATTGGAAAAGGATGTACCATTCGAGTTCAATAATGATTGCATGACATCCTTCATGACACTCAAGGAGAAACTAATTCAAGCACCCATCATGGTAGCTCCAGATTGGGACTCTCCATTCGAATTGATGTGTGATGCTAGTGACTTTGCAGTTGGGGCGGTGCTTGGTCAGCGGCGAGACAAACATTTCCATCCCATTTACTACGCGAGTAAGACTCTAACGGGAGCCCAAGCAAATTACACTACGACTGAGAAGGAACTACTTGCCGTGGTATTTGCCTTCGATAAATTCCGGTCATATTTGGTTCTTTCTAAAGTGGTGGTGTACACCGATCATTCGGCGTTGAGGTACTTACTTAGCAAATCAGATGCCAAACCACGTTTGATAAGGTGGGTCTTATTGCTTCAGGAATTTGACCTTGAAATTAAGGACAAGCGGGGAGCAGAGAATCTTGCAGCTGATCATTTATCCCGTTTAGAGGGTTCTGGCACAGAAACTATAAGAGAAAAGGACATTAATGACTCATTCCCTGAAGAACACTTGTATAATATTCAGGTGGTAGAAGAGAAGGAACCACCCTGGTTTGCCGATTTTGCTAATTACTTGGTTGGTGGGGTTATCCCGAAATGGTTTACATATCAACAAAGGAAGAAATTTTTCTCTGACCTTAAGCACTACATTTGGGAAGATCCTTACCTTTTCCGAGTTTGTTCCGATCAGGTTGTTCGAAGATGTGTTTCTAGGGCAGAAGGTCTAAGCATCTTGAGGCATTGCCACTCAGGACCCGCTGGTGGCCATTATGATGCAAATAGAACAACAAAGAAAATCCTTGATGCAGGTTTCTATTGGCCTTCGGTATTCCATGACACACAGAAATTCATTCAAGCTTGTGATAGATGTCAGCGGGTCGGCAACATATCTCGCCGGGACGAGATGCCCCAAAATTGGAACCAAGCTTGTGAAGTCTTTGATGTGTGGGGGATTGATTTCATGGGACCGTTCCCGAGCTCCCATGGAAACAAGTTCATTCTCGTGGCGGTCGATTATGTGTCTAAATGGGTGGAGGCTCAAGCCTTGCAAACAAATGATGCGAGGGTGGTGGTGAAATTCTTGAAGAAATTATTTTCCAGGTTCGGTGCACCACGGGCTATCATTAGTGACAGAGGCACTCATTTCTGTAATGCCCAATTCGCGAAAATATTGAAGCGCTATGGAATCTCCCATAAAATGGCAACAGCATACCACCCACAAACTAGCGGGCAAGTAGAAGTTTCCAACAGGGATTTAAAGCGAATCCGGGAGAAGACGGTATCTCAGAACCGAAGAGATTGGGCAGAGCATCTCGATGACGCTCTCTGGGCATACAGAACAGCCTACAAAACTCCTATTGGAATCACTCCTATTGTGATCACCAATGACAAGAATGAGTTAATTCCGACTCGTACAACTACCGGGTGGAGAGTATGCATCGATTATAGAAAGCTGAATGATGCCACCCGAAAAGATCATTTTCCCCTACCATTCATTGACCAGATGCTGGAGCGACTAGCTGGACATGCCTACTATTGTTTTTTGGATGGTTTCTCTGGCTATTTCCAAATTCCCATCGCCCCCGAAGATCAGGAGAAGACTACGTTCACTTGTCCGTATGGCACATTTGCTTATCGCCGCATGCCTTTCGGGCTATGTAACGCCCCAGCGACCTTTCAGAGGTGTATGACGGCCATTTTTGAGGATATGGTAGAAGATTTTATGGAAGTGTTTATGGATGATTTCTCCGTCTTTGGTGATTCTTTCGATGTGTGCCTCAAGAACCTTGAGCGGGTCCTCATTCGATGTGAAGAGACCAATCTTGTGCTAAGTTGGGAGAAGTGCCATTTCATGGTCCAAGAGGGGATAGTCTTGGGTCACAAAATTTCGAAAGATGGAATTGAGGTCGACAAGGCAAAGATCTCCACCATCGAAAAGTTACCACCTCCAAATTCTGTGAAGGCCATAAGAAGTTTTCTGGGACATGCCGGGTTCTATCGAAGATTCATCAAAGATTTTTCCAAAATTGCTAGACCCCTAACAAGGTTATTGGAAAAGGATGTACCATTCGAGTTCAATAATGATTGCATGACATCCTTCATGACACTCAAGGAGAAACTAATTCAAGCACCCATCATGGTAGCTCCAGATTGGGACTCTCCATTCGAATTGATGTGTGATGCTAGTGACTTTGCAGTTGGGGCGGTGCTTGGTCAGCGGCGAGACAAACATTTCCATCCCATTTACTACGCGAGTAAGACTCTAACGGGAGCCCAAGCAAATTACACTACGACTGAGAAGGAACTACTTGCCGTGGTATTTGCCTTCGATAAATTCCGGTCATATTTGGTTCTTTCTAAAGTGGTGGTGTACACCGATCATTCGGCGTTGAGGTACTTACTTAGCAAATCAGATGCCAAACCACGTTTGATAAGGTGGGTCTTATTGCTTCAGGAATTTGACCTTGAAATTAAGGACAAGCGGGGAGCAGAGAATCTTGCAGCTGATCATTTATCCCGTTTAGAGGGTTCTGGCACAGAAACTATAAGAGAAAAGGACATTAATGACTCATTCCCTGAAGAACACTTGTATAATATTCAGGTGGTAGAAGAGAAGGAACCACCCTGGTTTGCCGATTTTGCTAATTACTTGGTTGGTGGGCTTATCCCGAAATGGTTTACATATCAACAAAGGAAGAAATTTTTCTCTGACCTTAAGCACTACATTTGGGAAGATCCTTACCTTTTCCGAGTTTGTTCCGATCAGGTTGTTCGAAGATGTGTTTCTAGGGCAGAAGGTCTAAGCATCTTGAGGCATTGCCACTCAGGACCCACTGGTGGCCATTATGATGCAAATAGAACAACAAAGAAAATCCTTGATGCAGGTTTCTATTGGCCTTCGGTATTCCATGACACACAGAAATTCATTCAAGCTTGTGATAGATGTCAGCGGGTCGGCAACATATCTCGCCGGGACGAGATGCCCCAAAATTGGAACCAAGCTTGTGAAGTCTTTGATGTGTGGGGGATTGATTTCATGGGACCGTTCCCGAGCTCCCATGGAAACAAGTTCATTCTCGTGGCGGTCGATTATGTGTCTAAATGGGTGGAGGCTCAAGCCTTGCAAACAAATGATGCGAGGGTGGTGGTGAAATTCTTGAAGAAATTATTTTCCAGGTTCGGTGCACCACGGGCTATCATTAGTGACAGAGGCACTCATTTCTGTAATGCCCAATTCGCGAAAATATTGAAGCGCTATGGAGTCTCCCATAAAATGGCAACAGCATACCACCCACAAACTAGCGGGCAAGTAGAAGTTTCCAACAGGGATTTAAAGCGAATCCTGGAGAAGACGGTATCTCAGAACCGAAGAGATTGGGCAGAGCATCTCGATGACGCTCTCTGGGCATACAGAACAGCCTACAAAACTCCTATTGGAATCACTCCTATTGTGATCACCAATGACAAGAATGAGTTAATTCCGACTCGTACAACTACCGGGTGGAGAGTATGCATCGATTATAGAAAGCTGAATGATGCCACCCGAAAAGATCATTTTCCCCTACCATTCATTGACCAGATGCTGGAGCGACTAGCTGGACATGCCTACTATTGTTTTTTGGATGGTTTCTCTGGCTATTTCCAAATTCCCATCGCCCCCGAAGATCAGGAGAAGACTACGTTCACTTGTCCGTATGGCACATTTGCTTATCGCCGCATGCCTTTCGGGCTATGTAACGCCCCAGCGACCTTTCAGAGGTGTATGACGGCCATTTTTGAGGATATGGTAGAAGATTTTATGGAAGTGTTTATGGATGATTTCTCCGTCTTTGGTGATTCTTTCGATGTGTGCCTCAAGAACCTTGAGCGGGTCCTCATTCGATGTGAAGAGACCAATCTTGTGCTAAGTTGGGAGAAGTGCCATTTCATGGTCCAAGAGGGGATAGTCTTGGGTCACAAAATTTCGAAAGATGGAATTGAGGTCGACAAGGCAAAGATCTCCACCATCGAAAAGTTACCACCTCCAAATTCTGTGAAGGCCATAAGAAGTTTTCTGGGACATGCCGGGTTCTATCGAAGATTCATCAAAGATTTTTCCAAAATTGCTAGACCCCCTAACAAGGTTATTGGAAAAGGATGTACCATTCGAGTTCAATAATGATTGCATGACATCCTTCATGACACTCAAGGAGAAACTAATTCAAGCACCCATCATGGTAGCTCCAGATTGGGACTCTCCATTCGAATTGATGTGTGATGCTAGTGACTTTGCAGCTAGGGGCGGTGCTTGGTCAGCAAGCAGACAAACATTTCCATCCCATTTACTACGCGAGTAAGACTCTAACGGGAGCCCAAGCAAATTACACTACGATCGAGAAGGAACTACTTGCCGTGGTATTTGCCTTCGATAAATTCCGGTCATATTTGGTTCTTTCTAAAGTGGTGGTGTACACCGATCATTCGGCGTTGAGGTACTTACTTAGCAAATCAGATGCCAAACCACGTTTGATAAGGTGGGTCTTATTGCTTCAGGAATTTGACCTTGAAATTAAGGACAAGCGGGGAGCAGAGAATCTTGCAGCTGATCATTTATCCCGTTTAGAGGGTTCTGGCACAGAAACTATAAGAGAAAAGGACATTAATGACTCATTCCCTGAAGAACACTTGTATAATATTCAGGTGGTAGAAGAGAAGGAACCACCCTGGTTTGCCGATTTTGCTAATTACTTGGTTGGTGGGCTTATCCCGAAATGGTTTACATATCAACAAAGGAAGAAATTTTTCTCTGACCTTAAGCACTACATTTGGGAAGATCCTTACCTTTTCCGAGTTTGTTCCGATCAGGTTGTTCGAAGATGTGTTTCTAGGGCAGAAGGTCTAAGCATCTTGAGGCATTGCCACTCAGGACCCACTGGTGGCCATTATGATGCAAATAGAACAACAAAGAAAATCCTTGATGCAGGTTTCTATTGGCCTTCGGTATTCCATGACACACAGAAATTCATTCAAGCTTGTGATAGATGTCAGCGGGTCGGCAACATATCTCGCCGGGACGAGATGCCCCAAAATTGGAACCAAGCTTGTGAAGTCTTTGATGTGTGGGGGATTGATTTCATGGGACCGTTCCCGAGCTCCCATGGAAACAAGTTCATTCTCGTGGCGGTCGATTATGTGTCTAAATGGGTGGAGGCTCAAGCCTTGCAAACAAATGATGCGAGGGTGGTGGTGAAATTCTTGAAGAAATTATTTTCCAGGTTCGGTGCACCACGGGCTATCATTAGTGACAGAGGCACTCATTTCTGTAATGCCCAATTCGCGAAAATATTGAAGCGCTATGGAGTCTCCCATAAAATGGCAACAGCATACCACCCACAAACTAGCGGGCAAGTAGAAGTTTCCAACAGGGATTTAAAGCGAATCCTGGAGAAGACGGTATCTCAGAACCGAAGAGATTGGGCAGAGCATCTCGATGACGCTCTCTGGGCATACAGAACAGCCTACAAAACTCCTATTGGAATCACTCCGTATAGACTAGTCTATGGAAAAGTTTGCCATTTACCAGTTGAGCTCGAGCATAAAGCCTATTGGGCTATTAAGTTTCTAAATCTCGACTCTTCTCTTGTAGGTGGCAAGAGGAAACTCCAACTGAATGAACTTGATGAGTGGCGCTGCACGGCATATGAGAGTTCGAAACTCTATAAAGAAAAAGTAAAGGAGTACCACGACAGACGCATCAAGCACCCTAAGCAATTTCACGAGGGTGATCAAGTCCTACTGTTCAACTCTAGGCTGAAATTATTTCCGGGGAAGCTAAGATCACGTTGGTCAGGTCCATACACGGTTACTCAAGTCTTCCCACATGGAGCGGTTGAGGTAACCCACCCGGAAAACGGCACTTTTAAGGTCAATGGGCAACGATTAAAATTTTACTTCAATAACAACACTTCAAAGGAAACCGGGGGTGGTATCAAACTCTTTGAGCCCCCATGAGGTAAGGAAAGAGGTACGTCAGGCTCGTGACGTTAAACAAGCGCTTCTTGGGAGGCAACCCAAGCGTTCGGTGGTCTTTGCTTGCATTTTTCGTATTTTAGTTCTTAGTTCATTTTAATTCGCGTATTTCTTAGACTTGTTTGTTTTTGAATAAGTTCATGCTCACACACTTGGCACAATGCTCTATCATTTTTATTGTGGTATATTTGTGCAACTTCTTGAGAAACATATGTTTAGGTGTTAATTCACGCACTAGATCGTCGTTTTATTCATTTCATTCGTTTTTGGAGTAGCCTTCGACCTTGCCATACCATGTTTGCATCATTTGGAGCAGGTTTTCGAAGTTTTGAGTGAGTTTAAAAGGTTTACGACCTTACTAGACCGTATGGAGGTCGTCTGAGATGAACACAGAGCAATTCCGAGGCTCTGTGCCATCTCAGACGGCCCCCCATACGGCCCCCATACTGGGCCGTCTGGGATGCCATCCAGAATGCCCGAGAAGCCTTCTCAGGCCATACGGCCCCCATACGGGCCGTATGGGGGCCGTATGTCTCGGTCCTTGCCCATTTAACCCTCATCTCTCTTCTCTCTCTTCTCTTTCTTCCATTCTCTTCTTTTCTCTCTTTGTCCACCGACTTTTTCTCTTCTTTCTCACTCATTTCTTGGCCAAATCTCCTCATTTTTTCTCCTAAATCTTCTCCTCATCCATTTGAGACGTCGATCTAGTAGTTTCCCTCGAGTTTAATGCTAGTTTTCTCAAGATTTCGTCGGTATGCTTTTTCAATGCCCTAGTTTTATCTTTTTCATTTCTTGGGCATTCTTGGATTTTTTTTGTGTGGAATTTCTTTAGCATTTTGCTTGGTTTGGATGGTGTGATTGTTATGGATGAAGTATCCCTTGAAATTATGTAAAAAAAATTTCGATTTTCATGTTTTTGGGGAGGTTCTGTCGAAATGAACAGTACCCATACGGCCCCCATACCGCCGTATGGACACTTTACATCATAATTTTCATTGTTTCTTCATCTCTTACACTACATTTTGAATCATATTGGATTCCTCTATGCTTGATTGAGTTTTTCATGGTTTGTAGGAATTTTGGGGATGAAGAAATTAACATGAAACCATGGAGTGATATTTACACCACACGGGGTGACCACATGAAACAAGATGTCATTTTGTTATGAGAGACTTAATTCTAAGGACAAGGATGAGCATGGACACCTAGCATTTACTTTAGTTTGCTTTGTTTTGTATTTTTGTTGTATTTTGTTGAGTTCACATGGTTCTACCCTACCGACTTGTGTTGTCGAACTCTATGTTATTTTCATCTTTGTGTTTTGTTGACTACTCCCTAGTTTTTCCCTTGTGCTTGTATTTTTAAAATCTTTATGGAATGATTATGCCCCCTTTTTGCCTTACAGGGCATTGAGGGAATTTGGTGAGCTTTCCTAGTTTTAAATGGAGGTCGGACAAGACGAGTATTGCTCACCACACCTTTTGTCGAGTCGTACCTCACGACGAACACAAGATAAACCGGGGAAGTTTTGTTTTTCACCCTCCTCTATTATTATTTGCATTGGCCCTTCTTGCATGTTTTTCATGATTAGTGTACATTGAGGGCAATGTACAACACTAAGTGTGGGGATGGGTGCATTTCATGTTTTAGGAACATTGTTTACATGCTAGTGTTACCAATGATGGCTTTATTCATTCTTGTAAGATTCTTTTTAGCTTGGACTAATGATGGATGTGAGTTACTTGTTTTTTTATGCTTTATTGAATCTCGCTTTCACCCCATAGTATTGTCTTGTGCACTCGAATTTTTTTGTCGATGCCCTGGGAATAGCCAATGTGACTACTCTAACTCTCTTGTATGCTTAACACACTACTTTGAGTACTTGGCCTTAGAACACTAAGTTCTATCCGTCAATGTTTTTCTTAAGAACTTCTAAGTCTTGTTGAGCTAATCCGAGTTTTGTGGCATGTAGTGTACTCAAGATGTGATCTAGGGTGAGAGTGAAAGTGAAAAAGAGTAATGAGTCTATGTCAAGATTCCTCCGCTAATGAAGCATGAATGCGCCTATGTAGACCGTAATCGAGTAGTTGGGTGGCTCTTGTGCCTAACCAAAGATGTGCATCCTCTAGAAAGATTTTTAAAATGATTTTGATGCAGCCCTACGTTAGTCGGACTCGAAAAATGTTGAATTTTGAGTTGAAAATAAAAACCCTAGTGATCTTTTTGAGTACCTACCAAAGGTTTTGAAAAGAAAAAGGATTTAGTTTCAAGCTATAGAATTAGAAGGATCTTACTTGGCCATTGAAGTAGCACTTAGTAGTTTAAGACTTAGTATTCTTTGTATGTGGAGTGATTAGCATCTAGAGCTGTGCTGATTGAAGTCCTTGAGCTAGACCAGATCAAGGCAAATGAGATAAAGGATTCACTTACACGCACATACATATTAGGGGTGAGACAGGATATTTTTATTATGCTTAATGACTATAACTCAACATCTATGTTTCATTGTCCTTTGCTTTTGGAATCTTATATTTGCTTGAGCCAGAGGTATTGCATTTAGCCACTTCTCAGTCTCGTTGTTTTTCATGAGTTGTTTGCTTGGGGACAAGCAACGCTTAAGTGTGGGGATGTTTGATAAGTGTCTAAATGTAGGTGTTTTCATATATGTATCGTATGCACTTTGCATGTATTTTTGTGAGGTTTGATGCCCGCTTTCGCGCTTAATCGCTCTATTATTTGCTTTGTAGGGCATATGGAAGCCATGGAGAGCAAGAAGATATCATTTTGGCAATAAGAGAAGAAAAACAGAATTTTCAGACTACCCCCATACTACCCAAGATGGGGGCCGTATGCAATCGTAAAGCAGCTGGATTGAGTTGGTGTTCTCGTCCGATTTCATACTACTCAGATACGGGGCCGTATGGAGGCCGTATGCACCCCTGTCCCCGAACGCGAATCTAGGGTTTTCGTGGTGCTATACGACTCCCCATACGACTCTCTATACGGCCCGTATGCCCTCGGGGTATATATACTCACTTTTAGGGCTGATTAAAGAACTTTTTGTTGGCCGACTTTTGGAGAGATCATTTGGGAGATTTTTGGGCGACCTTTGGGGAGGAGAAGAAGGGCGAGAAAGCTAGAAGATCATTCAAGCCCAAGGTCCAAAGCTCTCAAGGCAAGAAAGCAACATCATTCAAGGGGAGATCTATCACGACTTGAAGGAAAGAGACCCGCGGCTAGAGGAAGCGCCATTCGGCATTCCTTTGGCGGGGAAGCGCCATTCGTCACATTCTTGCCTCTTCCTTCATCATTTCATCTAGGGAGTGTCTTACTATGCTTGTATTTCATGATTTGCTTGATTGTATGGTTTGTTATGAGATGATGACATACTAGACCCCCAAGGCCACCGGGTGTTGGTGAACCTTGGGGGGGTTTATCATGTATTTTGGATGATTACTTGTTAATTCTATGCTTGGGTAATTTTTGAGATCTAATCCATTGTTTTCATGCTAAGTGTTACACCAAGGAGAAATCCGTAGCTCTTTTATGAATGATGCATGTAGATGTGACTTGCTCGCATGTATTAGGTCATGAATGGATTAGAAGGGGGATACTTGTATCATCACGCCGAGAAATTGGGTGTTTGGTAGCCCTCCATGTAGGTTTAATCCGAAGAAGAGTAGGTTTATTCCTAAGCGAGATTTCCTTGTACTTAATGCAATCGTAGGAATGTAGATTTGGAAGAAATTCCTATCTATGTTCGTATGGGATTAGGGTTCAATCGCCGAGAAATTGGGGTTGTTCTAATCTTGGAATCTCATGGTCCAATTTACCCTTGCATCTTTAAATCATCATCCATGTTGCATGATAACCCCTCAAGGGGATCCACATCCATAGGCCTTTGCACTTCATTGATTCTCTTGCTTGCTTATTGCTTGTTCTCCCTAATTTGCTAGCAAATCTTGTGTTTAGTTTTATTTGTGTTTAGTAGAGTAAATCCATCACTTAAGACCTTAGGCTAGATAATAGCTCGAGAAGGAGTAATAGGAGATCCTTAGCCCCGTGGAATACGATCCTCGTGTCTTTGCACGAGGTATTACTTGGCGATCCCGTACACTTGCGGGGAAGCGATCAAACAACAAACTAGAACTTGTGTTAGTGTGTGTAAACTCACTCAAGTAAACCCAAAGTATACTCCTCAAAAGTTTTAAGTATAAGGGACATATTTATCTACAAGTATAACGAAGCAAAAAGATGGTAGTAGCTTCACACATCCTCTAAGGTAGCCCTTTCTGAAGCGGCAGCTAAGATGGCTTTCACACTTTCGAGGGGGTAGCTCTTTCTACCGGGGTGGTAGCTTTCACTCATCCCATGAGATAGCTCTTTCTCTCATTAGGGCATAATTAGTATCCGACATGTGAGAATAGCTTCATACTTCATAGGTGGTAGCTCTTTCCACCCCCAATGCATAACTAAACAAAAATATAATTTATTTTCTCTTTTCCATTTTTTTTAGCAAAATAGAATAAGAAAACAAAACTAATTAGTCCCTTAAACATCGAACATGAGTTTCCAAAGGAGTTTAATGAGCGAGTAGTGTAATAGATGTGATTCGGGCAAAAAATCCTAAACATTCAAGTACAAACTAGAGCATGAGAACATTCAATGTTCAAATTTCTCCTAAACTCATGAATACAATTATTGTAACTAAGGTGAACCGCCATTGGCTGCGTGAGCATGTATGTCAATCAAAACTTATGTAAAAGACATGTCCAAAGTGAATTCCCCCCACACGTACGATGTACATTACCCTCACTGTACACATGCAACCACAATAGAAAGTATAGCAATCAAGCAAATATGTGGGAGTGGGCAATTGAAACAATACTCCCCTGACTCCTAGTGTTGCGTTTGATGAAGCTAATTCCTGGGAGTAAAGTTCCAACGTGTTGTGAAGCACGCACGACCCACATTGGCAGTGTCCATAACTAGTTCTCAGTTCCCATACTGACAAGACCATCTGCACGCATACACAAGGGGGTTCAGTAAAGCTCAATAAACACAAAATAAACTTGAGTATATAAAAGATAGAGTAATGAATACAACTTGAGACAACAAAATGAAAATAAAAGATACTCAGAAAGAAAATCCTTTCTGAGTAGTGCAAGTTTAACAACAATACAAAATAAAATAACAAGAAAGAGATAAAATATGCATTAAGGTGGATCAACTGGTGTTCGAATACATGATGGTGGTACCGGAGATCCCGGAGGGGTCCTCAGCCTCAAAACAAATGATAAGGCGACGTCTCGCTCTAAAATCTACTATAAAATGTCAAAGCGTGCCATGAACTCTGTATACTGTGTGGCCTGTGTCTCTCAAACCTCGACGGTCTCTATCCGCAGCACCCTCATAGCACTCTCAAGCCTCTCAAAATGATCATAAGCTCAAGAAGGTGAAAATATACGTACTGGGGTTGGCTCCTGTGCCGTAGTGGCTGCCTCGATCTCCATCGGTATAGGCTGTGGCTCAGGGGCAAGTTGAGAACCCTCGGCATCATCACCCTCAGCCTCGGCTGTCTCTGGGGCGGGTGTAGCAGAGTATACACTCCCGACTGAACCCTACGAACCACCCCACCAGCCTCATCGTCTCTATGCCGAGGGAAGCAGGTATACTCACCTTCTCAGCCCCGTTGAATTTGTCCAGAAGACCCATACTCATAACTAGTCTCGTAATGTAGAGGCCCGAGAATATCACTCCTAATCTGATATACTGCCCCTGGTGTCGTATATACTCTGCCAGGATGTGTCCAAGGTGGATGGATGTGCCCTAAACCATCGAGTAGAGATATAGCAACTCCTGTCGGCTCAAGACGCCGGTACTGTCACCACGGCTGTTCACCGACCTCCTCATAATGGCATACAAGTATTGATATGCAGGTCGAAAAAGGCACATGGCCTTGGAAACCACTAGCTCATACTGGCCCTGACCACATAATGCTCTAGGATAATCTGTGGGTAACTGAGCGTACATCTCAGTGTCTATAAAAGCCTTATCGTACAAACCAAGTATAATCGAAAACTGAGAGCTGCTCATGCTATGGTGATGCCTAAATGCTGTA
The DNA here is from genome assembly GCF_009730915.1 of Dioscorea cayenensis subsp. rotundata. Taxonomy (NCBI): domain Eukaryota; kingdom Viridiplantae; phylum Streptophyta; class Magnoliopsida; order Dioscoreales; family Dioscoreaceae; genus Dioscorea; species Dioscorea cayenensis. The sequence continues at coordinate 7,637,574 of NC_052471.1, read as the reverse complement.
AACTGAACTGTGTCAAGGCTTTTGAATCTTTCATAAGATTGTTCAAACTCAAATGATGACAGAACCTCAAGAGAAAGTGTACGAATTGCTTGCTCCTTAACTGATAGTAACTGCCTTCAACCACCTAATCAAATGAGATCCTCAACCTCATCCGCTTACTAATCTCCCTGCTGTAAGTCCCACAGTATACTAGTGTCTAGGAAGTGAGATTGTCCAAATCTCAACCTTGACAACCACTCAAAACGCACTTGATGCTCAGGAGTAGCAAATGTCATATTTTCTGGCTCAGGGGATGACTCACGATGACGTTTATCAGCTTGCATCTTCGACCGAGGCACCATAACTGCAAAATTTGAAAGAAAATTGATCAAACAAGCTCACAAAGTAGTACTACAGAAATCCACATGGTTGTATGGAATTTCAACATGCTCGTGTGGATCCACGGGGTGTGAAAACCGCACGGCCTCGCCTCACAAAACCAAAAATACACCTTTTTATTATTTCTAACTTCATTCTAAGCATGCATAAACCATATAAACATAGAAACGAAGCAACATTCATCATTTAAATTGATGAAAATCAAGAATGGCAAAGAAAAGAAGGAAAGGAAAAAGGGTTTACCGACGAGTTAGAGTGCAAGACTTGGAATCGGTCGGAAAAACTGGTAAAAATCCTTCTAAAATGACGGTACGAGGTCGGGAGAGAGTGAGAATGCGCTCTCTGATTGATTAGGAGCGTGAGAATGAAGAGATACGACGAGACTTTAAAGGAAACTTGCGCCTCTTGTTGTTCTGTACATCTACACGGGCGTGCAGAAATTACCCATGCCCATGTGACTCCACAGGAGATCTTCCACAGGGGCAGACGCATGCCCTTGTGTGCTCTCGGAATAACACTCAATTTCTCTGAATGCATCCACACGGGCTTACAGAAAATACCCATGCCCGTGCACCTGACCCACAGGGGCAAACGCACGCCACTGTAGTTTCTCTGTCCAACAGAGAAACTTTCTCTTTGTGTTCCACACGCCCGTGCAGAAATTCCACACGGGCATGGATCCTTATTGGGAAATTTACAGGGGTAGATGCATACCCCTATGTCTTCTAAGGATGGAGGAGAACCTCTCTACAGAGATCCACACGGGCATGTGGAAATTACCCACGCCCATGCGTTTGTGAAAGAGTCATCCACAAGGGCGAGTCCACGCCCCTGTGTCTTCTAGGGGAAAATTTCTGAGTCTCTACAGGGAAATACACGCATGTGTGTAAATTCGTCATAGGCATGGACCATCACAAGGTCATTCACAAGGGTGAGTCCACGCCCCTGTGCCCTCTCTGGATGAGCTCTGAACAAAAACGCATGCCCGTGCAAAAATTCCACACCGGCGTGTGTTTTCTTTGGACACTTAGAAAATTTTTGAACATAACTATGCACTCAGAGCCTACCTTACAAGGCAACTTTAACCAGAGAAAACAAAAAAAATATGCTCAAACAACCAAAATTGTCTGCCACAACAATAAAGCACATGATAACACCAACCAATCCACAAGAAAATCATAGGAAAAACATCTAAAAATCAAGACACCGACACTCATGATTTTATTAATGCAAACACTTAACTAAAAACTAGGAAAACAGTAAAGACTTGGGTTGCCTCCCAAGAACCGCTAGTTTAATGTTACTTAGCTTGATGTGCCTTGTCTTACCTCATGGGGGTTCATAGATGAAGGTTTCTCTCTTACCCGTGACTTGAAAGCACGATGAACACAATCTTTTGGAGGTAGAGGGAGAGTTGTCGAGCTTGGTACCACTTAACAAGGGTTCGTCCACCTTGTTCAATTCTTGCGCATCCCCAACAGCCTTGGGGCATTTCCTGTGGCGTCTCCTTGCCTGCTTCATCTTTTGAAGCACTTTCTTAATGATCCCTAGAGTAGATGGTATTTTCTTCTCTAGACCAAGCATCATAACTTCCTCATTATTTACCTCTTGGTCTAGCAACCCTTCATACGCGTCCGGATTTGACATTTCCTGCACATATTCATCAATTATCTCCTCAGTAGTGTTGAGAAAATATACACTATCATCAAAGTCAAGAGAATGTCATATGGCTTCGGCGAAACGATATGTGAGCTTATCATCTCCAACACTCAGTATCAACTCCCCGCCGTCCATGTCGATTTGTGCCTTGGAAGTGCGCAAGAATGGCCTCCCAAGTATCAAAGGAACATCTACATCCTCATTGACGTCCAACACCACGAAGTCTATAGGAAATATATACTTGTTGACCTTGGATGTCTCACCGTTCGGTCTGCCAATTGCAATGTCATCCGAGTGGGCCTAGGCACTCCCAAGCCTAGCTTCTTGAAGAAAGTATATGGCATGATGTTTATGTTAGCCCCAGAGTCCTCCAATGCCATTTCTTCACCCATATTATCAATGTTGCATGGTATGATGAAGCTTCCGGGGTCTTTCTTCTTGTTTAGCATATTCTTTTATAGCACTGCCGAACAAGAGGCATCTAAGATCACTGATGCACTTTCCTCCAACTTCCTCTTGTTGGCCAATAAATCTTTCAAGAACTTAGCATACTGAGGCATTTGAGACAATGCCTCCACAAAAGGAATGTTGATGTGCAATTGCTTAAATAGACCCAAGAACTTCTTGTATTGTTCATCATTTTGGGCGTTCTTCAATCTTGAAGGATAAGGAATTCTCGGCTTGTAAGGTGTGGGTGCCACCTCCTTCTCTTTGTTTGCTCTCTCCTCAACCTCCACGACCTCAGGTGCTTCAACATTAGTCTTCTCGCTAGGAGGTCTACCTTCAACTTCACAATCACTTCTCAAAGTGATCGCTTTCACTTGTTCCCTTGGATTAGTTTCGATGTTGCTAGGTAGACTTCCTTGAGGGTCTCTCAATAGAGACTTCGTAATTTTTCCCCACTTGGTTCTCTAGATTGTGCAATGAAGCAATGTGGTTTGCGAAGTGTAGCTTTGATTGACTGAAACTGATTGTCCAATGTTTTCATAAATCTGGTCAAAGCTTTCTCTAAATCATTCATCAGGGTCTCCAAACCTGAAATATGATTCTCTATATTTGGGGCTTATTGTTGTTGGAAATCCGGTGGTGTTATGGCCTTTTGCTGCCCTTGGTGGTTACCCCATGAAAAGTTGGGGTGGTTCTTCTATCCCGGATTGTAGGTGTTGCTATAGGGGTTACCTTGGTTCCTCATGGAATTACCTACAAAATCAACTTGCTTGATTGAAGATGCATCACCAATGGAAATAGAGCAATTGGTTAGAGGATGTCCTCCTCCACAATCTGTGCAAGTAGTGATGGCTGCCAATCTATTAGAGGTTAGATGGTCTAACTTCTTGCTCAATGATTCCACTTGGGCCATCAATAAAGTGACTGCATTTATTTCGTGAAGTCCGGTGACTTTCTTCCTTTCCCGCGTGTTCCATTGGTAGTTGTTCATGGCCATTTTCTCTACCAACTGACAGGCTTCATCAGGGGTCTTGTTCCCCATTATACCTCCAGCGGCAACATCTAGAAGCTATCGTGTACTTGGATTCAACCCGTTGTAAAAAGTTTGAATGATCATCCATTCGGGGAATCCCTGTTGCGAACACTTCCACAATATGTCCTTGAAACTCTGCCATGTCTCAAACAATGATTCGAGCTCCATCTATAAAAATGAGGATATCACATTACGAAGCCTCACTGACTTTCCCAGAGGGAAATATCTCGCAAAAAGGCTTCGACCATTTCATTCTAGGTCGTGATAGAAGCCGTTGGTAATGAATGAAGCAACTGCTTGCCATTTCCTTTGAGAGAGAATGGGAAAACCCTCAATCTAATAGCATCATCTGACACTCCATTAATCTTCAACATGTCACAAACTACCAAGAAGTTCTCAATATGATTGTTTGGGTCCTCATCGGCCAAACTATTGAACCAGGCTGACAGTTGAATCATTTGAATAAATGCCGGTATCAGCTCAAAATTTGGAGCTATGATCGGGGGTTGCACAATAATCGATTTTGTGCCCAAGACTGAAGGTCTGGCATAGTCAGAAAGTGTTCTCTGTTGCTCATTCTACCTGATATATTGTCCGATCCTTGACCTTCTACTTTAGTTCGGATTGATAGTTCTTGTTCATGTTCTTTTCCTCTTCTTCTAAGTGTTCGCTCAAGCTCAGGATCTCCTTCAACAATTTGTGAAGGATTCTCTCCGGTCATAAACCTAGTGCTACAACCAAAAAGAAAAGAAAAGTCAGAACTATGGAAGAATAAGGAAATGTGAAATAGAATGAATGATGAATAGCTAAAGTAGCAAAGTGCAAAGTTTCTCTAAACGCCTACTCCCTCGGCAATGGTGCCAAAAACATGACAATGCCCCTTGCGTGTGACCCGCAATTGCAGGTTTGTCAAAGTAATAAATCCCAAATGAGTGGGTATCATACCTACAGAGAGTAGGAAGTAAAAATACTAAGATTGCTATTTAACTAAGCGAAGATGGAATAATGATTGTGTTGATAAAATTGTAAGGAAAGAAATAATAAAATAAATAAGAAAGAGAGATGTGCAACTAAAATGAGAGGTAAGGCAATCGATAGAAATGGGGTATTCGGATATTGTTCCACCAAGGACAATTTCTTCAAGTGCAAAACCAAATATTAAGTCTCCTAATTGATGCTTAATGAGTTGTGGAAATCCTTAAACACACGGGTCCAAATCTAAGGTCAACCATGACTATCTCTACACTATGTCCCGATGGAGAAATCAATCAATCTCAACAGCTCGCACTATGTAAAGTTACAAGGCGCTCTAGGGATTTCAAGTGATAAAACCTATTCCAATGTATAGATCTAACCCTTTGGTCTAGGCGAAAGAACCCTAGTCACAATTAAGCCATAGGTGTTAAAATCACATCAATGCTTCACACTATTGCCTTTACAATTAAGACCTAGCTGAAGGTCATCCCTTAGCCCATTCACTCTACTATAACCGCAAAAAACTTTTGGAATGTGCAGGTGGGATAAATCACATCGGAGGGGAAAGGGGATGCTCCGCTACCTCTTGACTCACCCATTCGACACTCTCCAATCTTACAATGTCTGACCCTCGTGGTGTGTCACTCACTCACAAAGGTTACCAATGTAGGCTCTCAACCCTAGTGTCACTCTAAGGGAGAAATCATTCAACAAACATTCAATATTGGAACTCAATTAAAAACATCAATTAAGAAAAACATAATAGAATATTAATGAAACAAATACATCCTAGGGTTCACAAATCCAAGTACCCACTAGGGCATTTAGATCTCCATGGAGCTAGTTAAAATCAACAATGAAATTGGATGTAAAAATAATTAATCCATAGAAAACCCCCTCGGTGGTCGTGTCAATGGTCTTATGGAGTAGTCTTGTCTTCTCCAAAGGTTCCCTTGTCCCGCCTAGGGCACAACTCACCGGATCTATGCCGATGAAAGCTCACCCAATAACCTTCTTCCAAGCGAATCGCGGTTTCAAATCCTTAGAATCACTCTAAAGACTTTCCAAAAGCCTCTCCAAACACTAGTTGATGGCCTCCCAAATGATGGAGAAAAGTGGAAGAGAAGAGGGGAAAAAATTCCAAAAATCGGGCAGAATCACGGCTTAAATAGGGCTCGAATCGGGAATCCACAAGCCCCTGTGAATTTTTCCCACGAGCCTGTGGAAATCCCACAGGGCGTGAGGGAATTTCCACCGCAGTGTGGATTCTCTGAAATCTCTTTTTCGGCCGGTTGTGAACAGGGACTGCTACAATACTTTGCTACAATGATTTGCTATAGTACCTGCTACAATACTTCACCGAAACGCTCCCAATTCCACACTTTTCATTGACGCAACATAAACGGGCACACGTTATGCCGTAGATCGCAATGCTTCATCAATCAAAAGTCTCATTGGTGAATATCTTGCTATCAATGCACAAATCGGGGTACATGAATGTGACTGCCTTCGTGCCCCTCCAACTCATTACAATGGCTTGAATACATGGAGTTTCACACACATTCATGCATCTTAAGACTCCACTTGTGTCTTCGCATTTGTTCCTTCCAAGATTCTACCAAATAGTACCTTCACGATCTATTTTTGGCTTCTTTTCTCAATACTTAGCTTCACAACCCTACATGCGTAAAAGAACACAAATACACATGTATTAGCGCTTAAACCTGATAAAGGTAATGCTCATCGCAAAGGAAAGAATACTTCACATTCTTAACTCACAAGCACTTATTAATAAGTCCTTCACAAATCTCCTATAAAACCCAGCATGTCCCAAGAAGCTTCGATTGTTTTTCAACGATGTAGGAGGGAGAGTTTCTCGATGGTAGCGACCTTCTCGCTATCCACTTTAATTCCCTTTTACGTGAAATTTTTATGCCTAAGCACTATGTTTTCCCTGACCATGAAGTCCCATTTTTACTAACTGAGTACTAAATTTGTCTCCTCACTTTTTGTCATGATTTACGAGGCACATCTTAAATGAATCACCAAACACTGAGAAGTTATCCATAAATACTTCCATGATGTCTTCCACCATATCTTCAAAAATTTCCAACATGAACCTCGTAGCGCATACATAAGCTAAAAGGCATCCGGTGATGGCGTGTGCCCATACGGACAAGTGAAAGTGGTTTTATCTTGATCTTGTTGGGCATTAGAAATGTGGATGTAACCGAAGAGATCATCCAGGAAGCAATAGTATGAATGCCCTGCTAAAGATTCAAGCATCTAGTCGAGAAATGGTAAACAAAAGTGATCCTTCCTTGTAGCATCATTGATCTTCCTATAATCTATGCACACCTTCCAACCTGTGACTGTTCGGTGGGAACAAGCTCATTCTTCTCATTGGTGATAACTGTCATTCCTCTCTTCTTGGGTACTACTTGTACTGGGCTCACCCATGCACTGTCAGAAATGGGGTAAATAATACTTGCATCAAGTAGCTTGATAACCTCGTTCTTTAATACCTTCTTCATGTTGGGGTTAAGTATTCATTGGGGAATCACCTTGCGTCTATGATTATCATCCATGAGAATATTATGTGTGCAGAAAGATGGGCTAATACCTTTATTGTCAAAAATTTTCCATGCAATTGCCCTTTTACGTTTCTTCAGTACACTTAAGAGCCATTCCCTCTCCTCAGTTATCAAGTTTGATGCAACAATGACTAGGAGTTTGGATCCCTCTTCCAAGAAGGCATATTCTAGATGTTCAAGGAGATGTTTCAACTCTAATTCTGGGTTATTAATTGCTTGCCCGCAAGTGTACGCGATTGCCAAGTAATACCTTGTGAGTGACACAGGGGTCGTAGTATTCCATGGGGCCAAGGAAGTATTATTACTCACTCTTCATCTATTATCTAGCCTACAATTCTTAGTATGAAGAACAAATGAAAGAAAATAACATAAACTAACTAATCTATGGCCGGGTAACTAGCACATGGATGTAAACAAACAAGGGAGTATCAAGTATGAGAAGGGAGTGTTTGGACAAGGAATCTACCTAGGGTTGTCATTAAGTCTCGCACTAGGATGAGTTAAAGATGCATTGATGATGATTGAGACCTAGAGACTTCGTGAGTAGATTAGCCCCAATCTCTCGGTGACTAACCCCTGTTCCTATATGAATGTCAATCAGAATCTCTTCCGGATCAACACACCTATGATCGCATTAAATTCTAGGAGTTCTCTAATAGGAGTAAACCTACTATCCTTCGGCTTAAACCTAGCAATGGAGGGCTACCAACATCCGATCTCTAGGCGTATAGGCACAAGTATCCCCTTTCAACCTCTCCTAGATCTAGTACATATGAGTAGGTCACATCTATGCATATAACTCATAATAGAAATACGGATTTCTCCATACATGTAATTCTAAGCATCAAAGCATGAAAGATTGAATCTCAAACAACCATCAAATTAAATGAAGAACAACATCCCAAGTTCATACACAAGATTAACCCTAGGGTTCATCCAAATCCAAACACAACAATAAGTTAATCCCTCATGGTAAGGGATAGTTATACAATATACAAGGAAGACAAAAACATAAAAGAAGTAATGAAAACCCCCACTAGGTCATGATCTCCTTGAATATATGAAGCTTTGAATGGTGATGCAATGGTGGTTTAGATCTTCACTCCAACTCCTTCTCCTATACTCCTCTCCCTCTTGGTGATGATGTGTGCTCGTTTCCCACAAGGACCATCCCCGGAAGATGGCCGGAAGGCCTCAAGAATGTGTGGTGGCGGCGGCCCAAGAAGCCAAGAAGAAGTTTTTCTCATTTGCCCAAGAAATGAGCATTTATACCCCCTAAAATGGTCTCCATACAGGTGGTATACCAGCTTAATGAGGACCTTATTGAGGGTGGTATCTTGGCTCAATAAAGGGACCTCATTGAGGCCGTTTGGGGTAGGCAAAAGTACACTCTTGCACTCATAATAGTATCCATATTGGCTTAATGAGCACCTCATTGAGCGGTATGCTCTCAAGAAAAACTACTCTCTTCTTTGGCTACATTATTCATCCCGGGGGTAAATCCGAGGCGGCATTGAGGCCATATGCCTTGGATCAATTCGACTCAAAAAAACACTCCAGATGCTACGATGGCATTTCTCGGTGATTTTTATTCTGATTACCTCGACATGGTTTTCTTCTCTTTTATCGGCCCAAATTGTATCTTTGTGTCCTCCATGGCGTTTCTGTGCCCTAAGAAGCAAATTATACACGATTAAGCACAAAACTGGCATCAATCCTTGTAAAAATACATGCCAACTATATAAATTACATATACTAAAATACATTACATTTAGACACTTATCATCTCCCCATAATTCCCCATATTAAACTATTTAGCGTTACTATCTTCCCTTTCTGATGAGCTACTACTGGTTACACCCTCTTCCATGATCTGAACCTCATCCTCAACCAGCCTCATTAGTTTTGAACGGTTATCATAATCTCTTCTTTGGCTGGTTGTGAACAGTACCTGCTCATTTAATCAAGCACACAAGATTGGAACTCAATTAAAACATCAATTAATCAAAGTGTAATACCAAGGTTTAAAGAAACAAATAAATCCTAGGGTTCACAAATCCAAGTACACACTAGGGGGTTTAGCTCTCCATGGAGCTAGTTACAATCAACAATAAAATTGAATGCAAAAACAAGTAATCCATAGAAAACTCCCCCGATAGTCGTGATGATGGTCTTGTGGAGAAGCCTTTACTCGTCCAAAGGTCCTTTTGTCCGGCCTAGGATACACCTCGCCGGATCGGTATCAACCAAGGCCCTCCCACTAACCTTCTTAAAAATGGAGCACGATGTCACAGCAATAGAAGCTCTCTGAATCCCAAGCCAATACCTCTCAAAACCCTAGCTGCAGCCCTTTTTCAAGTTGGGGAAAAGATGAAGAAAAGAATGCGGAAATCGGGGTTGAAATCGACTTTAAATAGGCCAGGAATCGGGAATCCACACACCACTGTGGATTTTCCACACGGGCTTGTAGAATTTACACACAGGCGTGGGGAATTTTCACACGCCCATGTGGATTCTCTGGATTTCTGATTTTCAGCCACCTGCGAACAGTAGTTGCTACAATGTTTTGCTACAGTAACATGCTACAATATCGCCCCGAAACACTCCCAATCCATGTTTTCATCAAGGTAATGTAAACGGGCACACGTTTACGTCGTAGATCGCTTTGCTTCTTCAATAAACAGATTCATTGGTGAAGATCTTGCTATCAATGCACAAACTGGAATACTTGAATGTGAATGCCTTTGTGCCCCTCCAAATCATCGTGCTAACTTTAATACAAGGAGGTTGGCATACATTCTCGCATCTTGAACCCGACTTATGTCTTCACGTTTGATCCTTCTCAAGATTTCCTCCAAATAGTGCGCTCACAATCTACATTGGCTTCTTTCTTTCACTTTCGGCTTCACAACCCTATATGCATGAAAGTAACATAAATGCACACATATTAGCGTTAAAACCTGATAAAATAATACTCAACATAAGGAAAGAACACTTCAGTATTCTTATCACACAAGCACTTATCAAAGGCCTTCAACTCGGGAGTTACATGGGTAAGAACATGCCCAGTATACCTAAAAACCTCTTTTTCTAAAAACCCCGGGCCGAGGGGATATACATGAGCGAAAACATACCCATATATCTCCAACTAGGGTCATGAAACCTAAATCTAGTCCACAAATCCTCCATATAGAGATAAACATGAGTGAGAACATGCCCATGTACCTCTATCTACAGCCGTGTAAAACTTCCTTTCTAGATGAGGAGGTATAAGAGCCAAAACACATTCGTATATCTCCCTCTTCAACCGTGTTATTCAATCTACACATTTTCTTGGTGGAAACTTAAGATATAAGTTCAAACTAAACTAAATCTCTCATGCAATTATTCTACCAATAGATTGGAAAAAAAAAAGATCAAAAGAATGTGATGTGTTCTCTGCAAGTATACGGGTCGTACACAAGTAATATAGTGGTACCCCGTGAGGGATAGGGTTGTTGAACCTCAAGCACTAGACTCAAAATACTAACTTAACACTGATCTCTAGTGACAAATAATTCGATGATTAATTTGAAATAAATGAAAGAACAATCAAAAGATAAATAAAGAAGAGAAAAGATGGAGATAAATGTGATAGGATTAAGTGTCAGCAAGGAGAGAAATTCCCTGAGGTCTTCCCCCTACACTAAAGAATGTAAACTCACTCTCAAGCTTTATTAGGTATATTCTAGGGTTCTAGTATGTGCTCACAAGCAATGTGGCATCTATGGTTATCCTATACACCAAGTTTTGCCAAGATGACTATGGCTTCATGTACGTCGAGTTTTGTAATTACACAAGGCAACTACAACTACGACAGTACACATCAAGTTTTACCCAAGCAACTGTGCAAATCAAATGCATCAAGTTATGCCAACACAAGATTAAACAAAAGAGCCCAAAGAACTCCGTAGATCAAAAGAGTAAAAGTGGTTTTTAAACATTCCAAGTACAAGGTTCCCACCCCAGGGCACCATGGCTGGTTAGCCCCTCATGGATGGGTACAAGATCGAGGAGAAAAGACTAGATCTAGAGAAAGAAGACATGACTCCCTTCACTCATAGATTACCTCTTATGTCGAGCTCCTTATACTAACACCACTTCTCATATGCCTCCAACTTGCTCCCTTACGCCCTAGAAGGTGTGGATCAGCTTTATCTTTATCCTCATCTAAGTCTTCCCAGTGGAGAAGAAAATCCCCGAACAAAGATCAAAAGGAACCCTTAAAAAATGGAGTAAAAAAGTTACATTTTAGGCCTGACACGGTCATCGCATGATCGTGTCTCAAGATATCATGTCATGGGCGAGATGTGTGACAAGGAGTGTCTCCGCCTGATAAGTTCGGGGCCAAGGACACGATCATGTGGTGAATATGCAATACTGTGGCACAGTCATGTCATGGGCACCTAGCACGTGTCAATAGTTTTCCCATACTTTCACCGATGGCCTGAGTATTTCAGAGGCATTGGCATGACTGTCTTAATCGTGTCAATCTTGCAAATATCCTTCAACACTTTGAAATCTCACTTTGAATCACTGTGTTGAGAACTTTGGGAGGCGGAGGGGAGGGTTTATAACACGAGTGTGTCCCCCCCCCCATGTCAAGCTTAAACACTTGACTCCTTTGCCGAATTTGTTCCAAGTCGCATTGAGCCCCTAATTCTGCACATGTGACAAGAAATACTAATAATAGCACTGCTCATGAATGAAATACACTTGATACAAGCAAAATAATGAGATTAGGGTATGAAAACATGTATGCAAAGTGAACTCATCAAACACCCCCACACGTGAGTTATTGCTCGTCCTCAAGCAAGCATCACACATTCAGTTACAAGGGCAATGGGTGCAATGTTTCTGATATCAGGATAGAGGTGATAGATTTCAAACAAAAGGGGTGACATATGTGCTAGTAAAGACAAGAATGAATGAGAACGATAATACTCCCATTCCCAAAACCTATTGCATGTGTATATAGACCCCAACTTGTGTTTCCCACCGCCATCCATATTTAAAAAAAAACATTACATGCAAGGGTGGTATCTTCATACACACTAGAGGTAGCCTTTTTCCACGGTAGGTCATCAAATGTACATTTGTGATGCCCAAAATTTGACTACTCAAGAGCGGCTTTCACTCAACTAAGGTGATAGCGCTTTCCACCATCTTTTTAAATAAGAGAACTTTACAACATTATTGATAGGGCATTCCCAACAAGGAATCCAACTTTCCAACAATTTTTTATGTGTTGAACCACAAGCGAGGTTAGGTGCTGATAAGTGCTTGTGCGATATGAAGCGAAGCGTTCATTCCTTATGTTGAGCATTACTTTTCTCGGGGTTTTACACTAATATGTCTGTTTCTATGTTACTTTCGTGCAGGTGGGGTTGTGAGGCCGATTATGAAGGAAAGAAGCCAATGTGGATCACAATGCACCGATTTTTGGAGGAAATCTTGCTAAGGTTCAAAGCGAAGACATAGGGTCGGGTATGAGATGCTAGAGTGTGTGCCAACCTCCTCGTATTCGAGTTGGCACATCCATTTTGGAGGGCACAAACACGGTCGCGATCGAAAGCATTCCGACTTATGCACATAGAACAAGAGCTCCACCAACTTGTCTATCATTGAAGAAGCAAGTGATACACAACGTGAACATGTGCCCGTTTGCGTTACCCCGATAAAAGTATGGATTCGGGAGTATTTTTGGCAGAGTACTGTAACAAATCAATGTAGGCAAGCAACATAGTAATTCTTGTACTGACCCGGTGAAAAGCGAATTGAGAGAATCTGAGGTGCGCGGAAATTATCCACGCCCATGTGGAAATTCCACATGGGCGTGTGAAAAATCCACAGGCCCGTGTGGTCGCCGGATTCCAGCCCTATTTAAAGCCGATTCAGCCCCGATTTTAGTATTCTTTTCTCCATCTTTTCCCAAACTTGAGAAAAGGCTTCGGCTAGGGTTTTGAGGGATATTGGCTAGGGTTTTGGAGAGGTTCTACGGCTCTGACATAGCGCGTCATTTGGAAGAAGGTTATTGGGAGAGCTTTTACGTCGGCACCCGATCCGGTGAGGTGTATCCTAGGCCGGACAAAGGATCCCTTGCGACGAGTAGAGGACTCTCCACAAGACCATCGACACGACCATCGAGGGGGGTTTCTATGGATTCATTGCTTTTACATTCTATTTCTTTGATTGTATTTAGCTCCATGGAGAGCTAATCCCCTAGTGGGTACTTGGGTATTTGTGAACCCTAGGATGTATTCGTTTCATTGAATCTCTTTATTATGCTTTCAATTGATTGATGTTTATTGTGAGTTCCAACCTTGAATACTTGATTGTATGAACATTTCCCCTAGAGTGACACTAGGGTTGAGAGTTCTTCTTGGTAACCTTGTGAGTGAGTGACACACCACGAGCGTTAGACAAAGCTAGGTTGGAGAGGGTAGAGAGGGTGAGTTGAGAGGTATAGGAGCATCCCCTTTCTCCTCCGACGTGATAGATTCTACCTCCGTTCCTTGAGTTCTTTGCGTCCAAAATAGAGTGAATGGTCTAAGGGATGACCCTCCGCTGGGGCTTAGTTGTGAGTGCAACGGAGTGAAGCGTTGAGGTGATCTTAGTATCTAGGGCTTAATCATGGTTAGGGACCTTACACCTTGACCAAAGGGTTAGGTCTATAATTAGGAAGAGATTTATCAGTTGGAATCCCTAGAGCTCATAGCAACTCTATGCGAGTGCTAGGTGTTGAGATTGTTAGATTTCTCCTCCTGGATATGTATAGAGTTAGGTATGGTTGACCTTAGATTTGGGACTATGTAATGGAGGATTGCCACGACTCACTATTGCATTAATTAGGAAGCATAATAGAGGGTTCTTGCACTTGAAACGATTGTCATAGGCGGAGCATTATCCGGGTACCTCATCTTTATCGATTGCCTTATCTCCTTCTTTACTCGTGTTCTCTTACTTGTTGTTGTTACTTTTGAGAATTGAATCATTGCCACACTTATCACTATTGGTCTTTCACATAGCTAAGAAGCGAATTAAGTGTTTTTATTCCCTACTCCCTGTGGATTCGATACCCGCTCATCCGGGATTATTACTTCGACAAACCTGTGCACTTACGAGATATACGCAAGGGGATCTTCTCAGTGTCAAAAGTTTTAGGCTAAGGGAATGAAAGTAGGTCGTAATTCCACTATCGATGATAATTACTAACAACACTTGTCCCCTTATGTTTGAAATTCACCTAATAAGTAATCATAGATCCCTATTAACAACGCTCTCAACACCTCCACAAGCATGCAACCCTCCCCCACACTTAAAGTTTACATTGTCCTCAATTTGAATAAATGATGTAATTACAGGAAGATAAATGCAAGAAGTAGCATGAAGCAACTTCCCTGAATGGAGAAGGTATAGTGTCGTATAGGCAAACAAACTTATAGTGAGTGATGTTACTACTCTAGCATGATGCAAACTCCAAGCAACCACACCTTCTAAAATATATGTTGGGGCACAAGGTAAGAGAAACATAAGTAGTAAAAGAGAAAGATATACATGAAAACAATAAGCCAAACCAAAATGGTGGCAAAGCAGGGAGTGCCCTTTGTTGCCGGAAGTACAAAAAAAAGAAACAAGATGCGACAAACAACAAAAAGCAAGAACATCAATGACAAAAACAAAAGATTGCCAAGTTAGGGGTGGTCATCGGTTGGCGACACATACGAACTGTGGGTCGGGGGTGAATAGAAACCAAGCATCTCGCAGTTCTGAGAGGGAGATGGGGTGGTAGCCCCCAACAGTCGGTAAATGGCTTTTGTCACAAATAATCCCCATCCCACTCATGAGGCAGGTGATAAATGGCCTAGCGAAGATAGAGTGCGCCCTGGCATCAGTGGCCTGATGGTGGAAGGAATCTGTGAGGACAACATCAAAGTGGTAGGGGTCCGATCAACTATGCTCAAAAGGTATTTAAACTCTACAGAAGAGATATAATCAATCCCATGAATCCAGCCTGTAATAGTGCCACTGATTTGTCTGTGAATGATCTATAACGTGGGTGACTTGAGCATGGAAGCATTGGTGAGGCTAGGATAAAAAGGAAGACCATAATTGGATGATGTTGTGAATTAGGGCGTATACAACCCCATATGTAGTGCCAGCTTAGTGTAGCTGAAGTGATACTCCTGACCAAAGAGTTGGAATCGCAAAGTAGTAGGGTCATCCCAAATATGATGGTCAAGTTTTTGTTTGAAAGATGCGAGGAACTCCAATGTGATGTCACGGTTGATAAGTGCTTGTGTACTAGTAATACAAAGTATTCTTTTCTAATAATGAGCATTACTTTTATCAGGTTTTAGCGCTAATACATGTGAATTGTGTTACTTTCATGCATATAGGGTTGTGGAGCCAAATATGAAAAAAAAGCCAAAGTAGATCCTGAATACACTATTTGATGAAATCTTGGAAGGAACAAATGCGAAGACACAAGTTGGACTCAATGATACCCGAATGTGTGCCAACCTGCATGTATTCAAGCAATTATAATGTTTGGAAGGGCACAAAGGCAGTCACATTTGCATGTCTCAACTTGTGCAATGATAGTAAGATCTTCACCAATGAGACCTTTTATTGAAGAAACGACATGATCTACGGTATAAACATGTGCCCGTTTATGATGTCCCACTGAAAAGTGTGGTTTCGGGAGTATTTTTTGACCAGTAATATAGCAGGTTACTGTAATAACACAATGTAGCAATTACTGTTCATAGCCGGCAGAAATTCAGGATTTTAGAGAATTTCCACAGGGGCGTGTGGAACATCCATAAGCCCATGTGGATGCCCGATTCCAGCCTATTTAAAGCCACGAACAGTCCAATTTTAGCATCTTTCTTTCCATTTTTTCTCCATCTTTTGAGAGGCTTGTGGCTAGGGTTTAGAGGGGTTTTTATAAGGTTTTTGGAGTGGTTCTATGGCTTCAACACTGTGTTTCTCTTGGAAGATAGTTATTGGTAAAGCTTTCGTCATCACCGATCTGGCGAGGTGTGCCTTAGGCTTGACAAGGGGACATTTGGTGAGGGCAAGGCTATTCCACAAGACCATCGACATGAATACCGAGGGGGTTTTACTTATGGATTGCTTGTATTTACATTCAATTTCATTATTGATTGTAACTTGCTCCATGGAAAGCTAAACCCCTAGTGAGTACTTGGATTTGTGAACTGTAGGATTTATTTGCTTCATTAACCTTTTATTATGATTACCTTAATTGATGTTTTTAATTGAGTTCCAATCTTGAATTCTTTTTGAATGATTTCTCACTTAGAATGACACTAGGGTTGAGAGTCTACATTGGTAATTCTTGTGAGTGAGTGACACACCATGAGGGTTAGACAAAGCAAGATTGGAGAGGGTTGAGAGGGTGAGTCGAGAGGTAGCGGAGCATCCCCTTTCCCCTCCAATGTGATATATCCTATCTCCACATTCCAAGAGTTCTTTGTGGTCATAATAGAGTGAAGGGCTAAGGGATGAACTCTGCTGTGGCTAAGTTGCGTGAGCAACAAAGTGAAGCGTTGAAGTGATTTAGCACCTGGGCTTAGTTGTGACTAGGGGTCTTTCGCCTGGATCAAAGGGTTAGATCTATACATAGGAATAGGATTTATCAGTTGGAATCCCTAGAGCTTCTTCCATCTTTATACAGTATGAGGTGTTGAGACTTATTGATTTCTCCACCGGGGTATAGTATAGAGTTAGTCATGGTTGACCTTAGGTTTGGGACTGTGTGTTTAATGATTTCCACGACTCATTAAGCATCAATTAGGAGGCATAATAGTTGGTTTTGCACTTGAAGCAATTATCCTAGGAGGAACAATATTCGAGTACCCCACTTTATATTGATTGCCTTCCCTCTCATTTTATTTGTGCCTCTCTTTTTTATTTTACTTTAGGTTGTTTGCATCAATTCTATCACATCACTATTGTTCCATCTTTATTTAGTTAAGTAGCAATCTTGGTGTTTCTGATCCTTATTCCCTGTGGATACGATACCCACTCATTTGGGATATATTAATTCGACAAACCTGTGCACTAGCGGGTCACACGCAAAGGGGTGTGTTAGCGATAGAAGTGTAGCCCTATCTAAAAGAGCGGAGAGTGCCGAATGAGTGGAAAAGAGAGCCGGTGTAGCATTCGTGATGTGCAGGGAAAGAAAATGCAGGTGGACTTAGGAGGTTGGTGGACTGGTGAATACTAGGTATCATTAACGATGAGTTAGTAATGATGTTCTTCCTCTTTCTTGGCACGGTTGCTGGCGACAGTGAACATAAGGTGAAAGCGCAAGTAGAATAGAGAGAGACCACCCGATGAGGAGCAAGCAGAGAAAGGGCAACCGTGAAGACGCCCATCATAACCCCACTATTGACCCATAAAAATAAAAGAGGAACCTTGAATGGAGTGAAGATTGGATGGGATGGGTGCGACGTTTGAGGCAGTGGGTGAGAAAATGAGGCACGGAGGTGGATCGGTCAGAGCTAGTAAAGAACTTGAGGTGACATAACTGTGCAATGAAGCTTGCTAAACCCCCGAAAAGTCTCTGAAGAATGGCTAAGAAATGACTGCATCACCGGTACAATCATGCAAGGAGTACAAAAAGTGTGTTTAGTCCTGAAATCCTCCCTAGGCATCTTGCCAGTGAAAATCGGGGGCATTAACACGTGCATGTCCTGCCCATGTCAGTCCTGCAACTTTTTTTTTGTTTTTTTAGGTCAACATCATGAGATAACAAATAGCATGAGGCCAGGGAATAGAAAACTAAGATAATAACGAACAATCAGAGATAACCAGTACAAACAAATAACTTGGGCTTCCTCCCAAGAAGCGCTTGTTTAACATCACTAGGTTGACATACCTGTCGCACAGTATAGAGGTTCTAGAAATAAATATACAATACTTGATTCGGATAACATCCCATCATCCCGAGCGGAAAATACTTCAACTGATGTCCATTAACCTTAAAAGTACCCTTCTTACGGTGGGAAATCTCAACTACACCATGAGAGATGGATTGCGTGATTGTGTAGGGCCTCGACTTACAGGATTTAAGATTCCCAGGAAAGAGTTTCAATCTTGAGTTGAATAAATAGACAGAATCCCATGTATAAAACTGCTTGTCATCTTTAATCCACTGATCATGAATTCTCATGACCTTCTCCTTATACAATAGCGAGTTTTCATAAGCATTGAGTCGATGATTCTCTAGTTCAGACAGTTGAAACTTTCATTTCTTGTGTACCTGATCTAGATTCAGATTTAAGAAATTGATTGCCCAGTATGACTTGTGCTCGAGTTCCACTGGTAAGTGACATGCTTTTCCATGGAACAGACCATATAGTCTGTGCCTTGTGGAAGTTTTAAATGCTGTTCAGTTGGCCCAGAGTGCATCATCCAACTGATCTGACCAATCACGTCTATTGTAATGTGTAGTCTTCTCTAGGATCCATTTTAACACACAATTATTGACTTCAACCTGACCATTTGTTTGAAGTGGCAATCTGATGGTGGACTCCAAACCTCTTCATGACCCTTTCGAATTGAGTGTTGCAGAAATGGGTTCCTCGATCACTTACAATGGCTTTGGGTGCACCAAATCTGGAAAATGACTTTTTCAAAAATTTCACAACCACACAACCGTCGTTTGATGGGAGTGCTTGTGCTTATGCCTACTTGGAAACATAATCAACTGCTACCAATACAAAATGGTTTCCAAATGAATTAGGAAAGGGCCCCATAAAGGCAATCCCCCAAACATCAAACACTTCACATTGCTGAATAGGGGTTTGTATCATTTCATCAAGTTGGACAGATTTCCACTCCACTAGCATTGGTCACAAGTTATGACAAAATTTTGGGCATCCGCAAAACGAGTTGGCCAGAAAAAGCCTGCTTCCAAAACCTTACCAGCAGTACAGCTTGTATTGAAATGGCCACCTACAGGTCCATCATGATAATGTCTAAGAATTTCCCACCCCTCGGTATGCAAAACACAACGACTCATTACTTGATTCGAACATAACTTGTACAAAAATGCATCCTCCCAAAAATAGTGTTTCTCATCTGAAATCAGTTTTTTCTTTTGCTGATAGCATAGCTTGAAGGGAATGAATCTTCCAGCCAAATAATTAGCTAGATCAGCAAACCAAGGATAATTGGAATTAGGGCAAACAATAAGGTATATCACGAGCAAATGTTTGTCTGGGAAGCTGTCGCTAATGGCATTCTACTGATTAACACTATCCTTAATATGAGAGAGACGCGAAAGATGATCAACCACTTCATTTTCTGACACTTTTTTATCTTGAATTTCAATATCAAATTCTTACAGTAAGAGAATCCATCTTGTCAGTCTAGGCTTCACATCAGTTAGTGTATATTGTAACCATAGATAAAACTAAGTATGATCTGAATTTGTGAAAAGCATAGACGATGGTCAATAATTCTTTTTCAGTGGTTGTGTAATTTCCTTGAGCTGTTGTTAATGTCTTGCTTGCATAATAAATTGGGTGAAATTGATTTCTATACCTTTGCCCTAGCATAGCCCCCATAACCCAATCACTTTCATCACAAATAAGTTTAAATGGGCGATCCCAATCAGGAGGCTTCATAATCGGAGCATCAATCAACTTTTCCTTCAGGGTTTGATAAGCATGCGCATATTCTTTGTCAAAAATGAACAGAGTGTCCTTTTCCAAAAGCTTTTTTAGTGGTTTTGATCTCTTTGAGAAATCACAAATGAATCTTTGATAAAACATCACATGACCCAGGAAGCTCCGGACATCCCTAGTGGAAGTGGGACGAGGAAGCTTCCCGATAACATTGAGTTTGGCTTTATCAACTTCAATCCCATTATGATAGATTTTGTGCCTCAATACATTCCCATTATGAGAGATTTTGTGCCCCAATGTAATTCCTTCTCTCACCATGAAATAGCATTTCTCCCAATTCAGTACTAAGTTTGTTTCCTCACATTTAGCGAGAACAAGATTCAGATTCTCTAAGCACCCATCGAAAGAATCCCCATAGATTGAAAAATCATCCATGAATACTTCCAGAAAGTCTTTGATGAATTCATCAAAAATAGATAACATACAACTTTGGAATGTTGCTGGAGCATTTCATAAACCGAACAACATCCTCCTATAAGAAAAAGTGCCAAAAGGGGCAAGTGAATATAGTCTTCTCTTGATTTTCAGGGGCAACTGAGATCTAGAGGTAATTGGACATTCCATCAAGGAAATAGTAATATTGATGCCCAGCCAACCGTTTTAATATTTGATCAATGAAAGGTAGGGGAAATGATCTTTGCGCTGCATCATTCAACCTTTGATAATCAATGCACACACACCATCCCGTGATTGTGCGACTAAGTATTAACTCATTGTGGTAATTTTTGATGACGGTCATCCCATCTTTTTTTGGTACAACTTGAGTGGGGCTTACCCATAGATTGTCTGAAATTGGGTAAATTGTTCTTGCGTCCAATAGTTTCTTCACTTCCAATATCACCACCTCTAGCATGTTTGGATTCTGTCTCTGCTGAGGTTGAATTCTAGGTTTGATATTATCCTCCATCAAGATTTTGTGAGTACAAAAAGAAGGATTAATCCCCTTTATATCTTAAATACTCCAAGCAATTGCTCCTCTGTGGTCTTGTAATGTTTTCACCAGTTTAGCCTTTTGTGAAACATTGAGTGTGGAAGAAACAATAATAGGTGACAATGGGTCATTGTTCAAGAATATGTATTCCAGATGTGCAGGGAGTTCTTTCAGTTCTATTCCTGTAATTGGTCATTTTACAGATTCAATGACTGTATTCCCAGCATCCACCCCCATCTAATCTGAGCCAATAGCAAAGACACTCTGGTTGCATAAAATTGCCTAATGATCGCTGTTTAGACTGGTCTTGCTATCTAGAAATTTTATAATAAGTGGGTCACCATCATTGCTTTACATACCAAGTACAAGGGTTACCACTCTAGGTCACCATGGCTTGTTAGCCCCTCATGGGTGGGTACAACATGGAGGAGAAAAGGCTAGATCTAAAGAAAGAAGACATGACTCCCTTTACTCATAGATTGCCTCTGATGTCGAGCTCCTTGTGCTAACACCACTTCTCATATGCCTCCAACTTGCTCCCCTTATGCCCTAGAAGGTGTGGATCGACCTGATCTTTATCCTCATCTAAGTCCTCCGGTGGAGAAGAAAAATCCTTGAACAAAAGATCAAGAGAAACCCTTGAAAAGCCGGAGTAAAAAGTACATTTAGGCTCGACATGGTCATCGTATGGTCGTGTCTCAGGACGTGTCATGTCAGGAGTGAGATGAGTGACAAGCAGTATCTCTGCCTAGAAAGTTTGGGGGCGAGGACATGATTGTGTGGTAACTGTGCAATGCTATGGCACGGTCGTGTCATGGGCACCCAGCACGTGTCAATAGTTTTCCCATAATTTCACTGATGGCTTGGGTATTTTAGGGGCATTGGCACAACCATGTCTTAACCGTGTCCTGACCATGCTAATCTTGCCAATGTCTTTCAACTCTGAAATCTCACTAAATCACCAACGGCTGACAACTTCAGGGAGTATAACACGAGCGTGGCTCACCCGTGTCAGACTTAAACACTTGACTCCTTTGCCGAATTTGTTCCAAATCGCATTGAGCCCATAATTTCTGCACATGTGACAAAAAAATACTAATAATAACACTGCCCATGAATGAAAATACACTTGAGACAAGCAAAATAATGAGATTAGGGTATGAAAACATGTATGCAAAGTGCACTCATCAGAATGGATAAATAAATTTGAAAAATTATTGATAGGCAATGGCAAAAACTAGGGTTTGATAAGAGAAGAGCTTGGGCCAAGCCAATAAGAACATGCGCCAACCATCAAACAGGGCTCAGAATATGAACTGGATTAAAAAGAGAGAAAAGTTAGTGAGTTTGGCGAAGGTATGAGCAGTGGAGAATAATAGAGAGAATCGGGTGAATGGGAGAAGATGATGAATAGTTTTAGCCCTTTCTCACCCTAGTACATGGGTTATAGAACATGAGCTTGTAAATTGATCTATACCCGTGTACTCATACAAGAAGCCATGTGCCCGGTGGATGGTTGTGCATGTGTAGGCAGAGGGTAAGAGCTGCTCGCCAAGATCTATACGACCATGAAATTTTGTCCGTGTAGCCCTCCAACTGCTCATGTACTTCATTGCCTACGATACAAGTGTTTACGAACTCAAATCAATGAGTTACACGGCCAAAAACATGATCATGTATCTCTTCCAAAACCCGTTTAGTTCTTTGTTTTACCAAATCAATGCATTTAAAAATAAAGACAAAGAAGTACAAGGCCAGATATATAGCCATGTACAGACCATGTATTGCCTCCAAAATACAGATATCTTCTTTTCACAACCCAATTTGATCCAAATTTGCTCAAATGTCAAAGCATAACTAAAATTAGGCATTTTAGACAACTTAGTGCTATAGATAAGGACTTAATTGCAAGTAAATCACAACAAGAATGGATTCAAAACATGATTTATTCAAAACTCATAAAAACAAATAAAATCAAACTAAAATACAAAAACTAAAATAAGAAACTTGGGTTGCAAAACTAAAAGAAGAAACTTGGGTTGCCTCACAAGAAGTGCTTGTTATATGTCACTAGCTTGACACTTGCAAAAATCATGGAGGCTTATGAAGATGGATCACTTTCTTGCATCCATGACCTGTTTCACTACTTAAATTTTCAATAGATTTATGAATTGAAATGATACCAAAAAGAAATTAATCCTGGTCATTGTTTGATGAAATTGAACCCTCGATACAAGCTATGTTTGATTTATGAAGTGTTCTTTCCTTATGTTAAGCATTACTTTTCTTGGGTTTTAGCGCTAATATGTGGGCATTTGTGTTACTTTAATGCATACAGTGTTGTGGAGCCGAAAGTTAAAGAAAGAAGCCAATGTGGATCGTAAGCACACTATTTGGAGGAAATCTTGAGAAGGTCCAAACGCGAAGACATAAGTCAGGTTCAAGATACAAGAATGTGTGCCAACCTCCCTTGTACTAAAAGTTAGCACTATGATTTGGAGGGCACAAAGGCGCTCACATTCAAGTATGCCGACTTGTGCATGTATAGCAAGATCTCTACCAAAGAGGCCGCCTAATGAATGAAGCAAGGTGATCCATGACGTAAACGTGTGCCCGTTTGCGTTACCTCAATGAAAGTATGGATTCGGGAGTGTTTCGGGCCAGTACAGTAGCAGGGCACTATAGAAAAACATTGTAGCAAAACACTGTAGTAAGTATTGCTTACAGCTGGCCGATGAAGGAGTAAAATAGAGAATCCACACGGGTATGTGGAATTCCACATGCCCGTGCAGAAAATCCATAGGGGCACCCACAGGGGTGTGTGGATTCCCGATTCCAGCCATTTAAAAGCCGATTTCAGCATTCTTTTCTCCAGCATTTCCCCAACTTGAGAGAGGGTTGTGGCTAGGGTTTGGAGATGTATTGGCTAGGGATTTGGAGAGGTTCTATGGCTCTGATATCACGCTCCATTAGGAAGAAAGTTAGTGGGAGAGTTTTTGTCGGCACTGATCCGGCGAGGTGTATCCTAGGCCTGACAAAGGGACCCTTGGACGAGTAGAGGACTCTCCACAAGACCATCACCATGACTATTGAGGGGGTTTTCTATGGATTCTTTGTTTTTACATTAGATTTCATTGATTGTAACTAGCTTCATGGAGAGCTAAGCCCCTAGTGGGTACTTGGATATTTGTGAACCCTAGGATGTATTTGTTTCATTGAACCTCTTTATTATGCTTTCAATTAATTGATGTTTTATTTGAGTTCCAATATTGTATGCTTGATTGTATGAATACTCCCTTAGAGTGACACTAGGGTTGAGGGTTCTTGTTGGTAACCCTTGTGAGTGAGTGACACAACACAAGAGTTAGACAAAGCTTGATTGGAGAGGGTTAAGAGGGTGAGTCGAGAGGTAGCGGAGCGTCCCCTTTCCCATCCGCCGTGATTTATTCTACCTCCATTCCCTTGATTGTTATGCGGTCATAGTAGAGTGAATAGGCTAAGGGATGACCTTCCGCTGGGGCTTAGTTGTAGAGGTGACGGAGTGAAGTGTTGAAGTGATTTTAGTACCTATGGCTTAATTGTGACTAGGGACTTTCCGCCTGGACGAAAGGGTTAGGTCTACATTTAGGAAGAGGATTTATCACTTGGAATCTGTAGAACTATTTGCAATTCTATATGAGTGCGAGGTGTTGAGATTGTTAGATTTCTCCTCCGGGACATGAATAGAGTTAGGCATGGTTGACCTTAGATTTGAGGACCATGTATTTAAGGATCTCCATGACTCATTATTGCATTAGTTAGAAAGCATGTTAGAGGGTTTTTGCACTTGAAATGATTTCCTTAGGCGGAACAATATCCGGGTACCCCATTTTTATCGATTGCCTTACCTTTTCCTTTACTTGTGATCTATTTCTTATTTCTTTTACTTTTGTTACTTTACATCTTGTCACACAAATCACTATTCATCTTTCTCTTAGTTAAGAAACAATTCAGGTATTTCTATTCCCTACTCCCTGTGGATACGATTCCCACTCATCTGGGATTTTATTACTTCGACAACCCGTGCACTTATGGGACATACGCAAGGGGATCTTGTCATTGAGATGGGAAGGGTAAGGAATTATCAGTTAGTATTCCTTGACAATGGGATTCTCCAAGACTTCCTTCTTTCTCCCTTTTTCCTCGACTTCAGTTGACATTACTTTTTTAGTTGCTTGGATCTTTTTTGCCCTCATTTCAACTTCTTGGCCACTTCTCATTATAATTGCCTTGAAATGCTCTCTAGGATTAACTTTCGTGATGCACAAAATGCTTCCTTGAGGTCTCTCAGATAGTATCCTTGCAAGTTGGCCAACTTGATTCTCTATGTTTTGTATAGAAGATTGGTTGTTCCTTAAAGTAGTTTGAATAGATGTGAGGCAGTTGTCTTGTGTTTGAAACTTCACTTTGGTACATTGTAAAAACTTCATCATTAGCTTATCTAAACTTAGACTCTTCTTTTGAAATCCGAGAGGTTGACTTGGCTTTTGTTATGCTTGGCCATTCAAAGCAAAATCAGGATGGTTCCTCCATAAAAGGTTTTAGGTGGCACTATAAGGGTCCCTTGTGGCTGATTTATTCCACTAACATAGTCCACTTGTTTAACTTGACCCGAGGACACACTAACAAAAAAGCAAATAGTGGTAGGATGTCCTCCATTACAAGTTTCATAATACATAACACTAGCTACTCTTGGAGTCATCATTCCATCAATCCTTTTGCTAAGAAATACCATTTTAGTGGAAGTGAGTATTAAGGTAGAGCAAGTTGAAGAAGTGGCCATGAGTCAACAACAAAGCATTTTCAATTATACACAACCAAACTTGGAAGGAGTCGGTTCTAGTATCATTTGTTCTCCTTTTGCAATGAACAACTTCAAATTGAAATCAAATTTTATTCTAATAGTGCAACAATTTACTAGTTTGGTGGGTTTCAAGACAAAGACAGATATGATCATTTGAAAAATTTAATGGAAATCAGTGATACTTTCAAGGTGAGTAATGTGTCTGAGGATGTAGTTAGTCTTTGACGCTTTTCCTCTTCTATGAGAAGAAAGGTCAAATAATGACTAAGTTCCACACCTCAAGGATCAATCACTACTTGGGAATAGTTGGCCGAGAGATTTCTAACACGCTACTTCCCACCGGCAATGATAACAAAACTGAGGAGTGATATGTCCTCCATCAGGAAAATGGAGTCTGAGTCTCTCATAATTGGGAAATGTACAAGGAGTTGTTAAGAAAAATACTCGCAACATGATATAGTGGAATGAATGCAAATATAGATTTTTTGCAATGGGTGATAAGTGCATGAAAGTGCATATTTTCCATACTATTTATACCGCATTTAGTAGGAGAATTGGCATGATTAGCACCAAACTAGTCTATAATTTCATTTTTTTATTCACCATGAGCTTTTATTATGTTTTAGGACAAAAAAA
This sequence comes from Dioscorea cayenensis subsp. rotundata, assembly GCF_009730915.1. NCBI lineage: Eukaryota > Viridiplantae > Streptophyta > Magnoliopsida > Dioscoreales > Dioscoreaceae > Dioscorea > Dioscorea cayenensis. The sequence continues at coordinate 7,611,320 of NC_052471.1, read as the reverse complement.
AAGTGAATACAGGGGCATTTTGAAGCAAAATAGATGAAGTTGTTAAATTAAAGCTTCACCACAGCTTATAACAGCTTTGGTGACATCTCACCATAGCCATTGTCCACTCCTAACACTGCCATTATCAGGCTGTGCCAGTGTGGAATTACTGAGCATAATACAGAAGCTACAACAGCCTCATTATGAACCCATCACAGCCGTGATCCACCCACACAATGCTTAGAGAAGCAGTACCAGGATGTGACTTGGAGCCCACACAACAACTTACTCACCAAGGGTATTATAATGCTCATGGTGAGGCTATGATGGCCCGATATTTAATCTTAGGGTCTTTTTTCACTGAGGAGGGTAGAACAACCAGAGTTGTGAAGATCTGAGTAGCAGGATATGAGTTTGATCAAGATCTTAGTAGATTCTAGTGAGTTTTCAAAGTGAAATTCAACATACATCAATAGTGGAGGGCACGGAAGAGATTTGGTGTCATCTTCATGATCTTGGGATCCTCTCAACCTCAACCTTCAAAGATCTATTAGAGGAAGTTAGTTTAGGTGTTCTTAATTCTTTATTCTTTGTTCCTATTGATTTATCTTTATTTATATCTCTATTATTGATCTATAGTACTGAATTTAGAGGAGATTGTATGTCTAGGTATTTTGATTAATGCATATTTTTTTAATATGGTGAGGAAGATATGTCCCTGTATTAGAACACACATGTCTTGTTAAATCTATGCTTACACTAAGATATTAGGTATCGCTAGATTTTACCCATGAGGAATACGACCCTCGTTCTTACCCATGAGGTATGACTTGATGACTCGTATACTTACTGTATTTATAGACTTAACTTTATTTACATATTTTTACACCCCACACACAAAGAAGTTTATCAACGGGATTAATATTGCAACAAAGCAAATGTTTGATACATGATCCAAGGGTTCTTTGTGTAGCAAACAACCTAGTGGTGCACAAAGTTTAATTGAGGAGATGGCAACCAATAGGTATCAATGAAGTTCTGAGAGGAACAAATAGGTAAACGCGGTTGGTATTTATGAAGTGAATACTATCACTATATTAGCAGCTTAGGTTAAGGCAATCATAAAAAGACTGAATGCAATACAATCATAATCCTAGGATCTAGAAATGAGTTGTGAAAGTTGTGGATCACAGGCGTGTCAAAGCAACTCCCTTATTGATTTGAGTGCCGGGCAAGCGTAACAAGTTGACAATGTTGGTCAGAACAGTTGGTACCAGAATAATTTATACAGCATCACCTATAATGCAGGGGTAGAGGAACCACCCTAAATTTTTGTGGAGTTAGCAAGGATATGGTCAGGCCACACAGGAACATTCAAGGGCACCCAAACCTTAGTTTCAGCATCTACCCCCTTCAGATGACTTTATGCCATCTATTATAGCTCTCATCAGACACAACATCAAAGATAATAGAGTTCGTCTTTCAAGTCATGAGGAGACGATGAGAAATACTAATGCCACTATGAAGATTTTAGAGAATCAGGTTGCCCAAATGGCTAAGACACTCGTAGAGTGACTCCAAGGTTCCTTCCCTATTAACACTGAGGTTAACCCTAAGGAGCCTCTAAAAGTTGTCACATTGAGAAGTGGCAAAGAACTCTTATCTCCTGCATCGAAAGAGCCTGAAGTTGAAGTTGTTGTTCCACAACCAAGAGCAAAGCAGCCAGCACAAGATAGTTCAAATACTAAGGTTGATAGAAGGGAAAAGACAACAGGGAAGGGATAAACTAAATTACCTAAGTATTAACCTAAAGTCCCTTATCTTGCTAAATTCAGAAATGATCAACAAGAGGATCAATATAGAAAATTCCTTGATTTGTTCAAAACTTTACACATAAATGTCCTATTTGTTAAAGCTCTTGCACAAATGCTGAGATATGCAAAATTCTTAAAGGAATTGCTCACTAACAATAGAAAACTAGAATAAATGTCTTTAGTGATGCTTAGTAAAGAGTGCTCAGTAATAATCACAAACAAACTTTTGAAGAAAGGGAAAGATCTCAGGGGATTCATTGCCCCTTGCAGCATTGGAGGACTTGTAAATGAAAACGCATATGCTGACCTTAGGGCGAGCATTAATCTGATGCCCTATTAAATCTTCTAGAAACATGAGCTTGGAGAATGAAAGGCCACCAAGATAATACTCCAATTAGCAGACACGTCCATTTTACAACCAAGAGGCATCATTGAAGAAGTGTTAGTAAAGATGGACAAGTTCATTTTCCAAGTGGACTTTGTGATCCTCGATGTGGATGACAAGGTGAAAGTCCCCCTTATCCTTGGAAGATCATTCTTGGCAACCTCACAAGCTCTAATTGATGTTATTGGATGGTTGAATGGTATTACGAGTGGATGAGGAAGAAATCACATACAAACTCTAGGACTCTATGAGGCACTCCATGGAGTTTGAGTTTGATGATACATGCTATTATATAGATGTTGTTGATAATCTTATCTCTTATTACATGTAGGATACGAGAATGAAGGACAAGCTATTTGAGTTATTAGAAGATGCCCCTCTTCTTGAAGAACAGTTTAAAATAGTGGAAAAGGGTGTAGCGCCGATATCTTATCAGAACTGGCACTCCTCCAACATGGGAATCTTCTAAAAAAACCTCCCAAGAAAAGAAATGATGGAAAGATGTGACCACTCGAAGGAGGAAGCCATCTATCTCACCACCAACTTCAGCTCGCTCACTTTCTTGGAATTTTGGTGAGATCCATTTAGTTGACTCTTTAGTCCCGTACTCATGCAATTGTTTTTTAGGTGGTCATGAGAGGTCTCGATTCCACAAATCTCCTTAATGAGTGACAAAGGTACATCAAGCTAGTAATGTTAAACAAGAACTCCTTGAGAGACACTGCAAGATTTTGTATTTTGTATTTTAGTGTTGTTATTTTGTTTTTGAGGTATTTTAGTTTCTTGTCCATTTCTTTTGGTAGTTGTTGGTTTTAGTAGAAAATTTGTGTCTTGCTTGTTGTTGTTCGGTGTTTGATCGGTTGTTTAGTTATTTTGTTAGTAAAAACAAATATACTACTTGTTTAATTTGTAAAATAGAAAAATTAGAATTCTAGAATGCTTCTTGGGTTAAGCCATGCAATTTACTAGCTTTGGAATTTTTGAAGCATTTCAGTAAGCACAGGCTAAGCACTCCCATGCTTCCAATATAGCATAGTCTCTGTAATCCTTTCACAGTCATGCTCTTCAATTTTTTTTTGGTTTTAAATACCCATAAAAAGCACAGCTAGGGAATATGGGGGAAGCATGATCATGCTTTTCCCTTTTTAAAAGCAAAGTGTGAGCACACCCGTGCTTTAGGCGTTCTCAAGTGTGGCAATTAATCTTCTACATTTTTTTCCTATAAACTTTTGCCGCTGTAGGCCTATCTCCTTTGTTTGCTCTTTTTGTCATTCCTTCCTTTCTATTTGCTTATGCTATCTTGGGTATTTTGCCATATTTTTGTCATTGGATCACCGTTTCCCTCGCTCGCTTCTTTTTTCTTCCTCACCGTAGATAATCCTCGATTCCTAGTTTATTCTTTGTACATTATTCATGCTTTATTGTCAATTTAGAACTCATATCATTGAATCCAGGGCTAGAAACCTTGATCTAGAACATAGGGCTTTCAAGGAAGATGATTTTTTCAGAAGCACGGTTGATGAGATCTGCAAGTGAACGGGTCATCAAGTAATAAACCCCTCATGCAAGCACGAGCATATTCCCTAAGGTCCCAAGAGCTGTTATTACTTTCCCCTTAGATAACACTATCTAGTCTACCCAATATAAGTTAAGAGATATCCTAAAGTAGATTACCCGATCGTCACTACGGTAACCCCTAATCTCATACAAGTATTGGGTCAGAATTGCTTCCACATAAATCCTCCTATGATTGCTTAGGGAAATCTATAATTAGGATTGATACTCAATACCTAGGTCTAGCCCTAATGGTTGGAGGGGTATGAAATATCCAATGGTGTAGGCGTATTCATACGTGAATCCCCATCAAGCTAAGTGAGTCTAGTACAACGGTGATGGTTGCGCAACTGAGTACAACCTAGAAGTTGGATTGCAGAGTTCTTATGTAAAATAATACATCAGTAGACACAATACTCGAACTACAAACTAAACCAAATGCATTATAAGTAAATCACAACATCTATACATGCAAGTTAATCCAAAGGTTTACCTGATACTCGGTGACCTTGGGAGTCTAGTTCAACATGAATAAAAGAGAGATCTCAAGATACAAATGAAACATAAACAAAACCAAAGAAACTCCCTTGAAATGTGATGAGTGCTTATGTAGTAAGAATACGAAGTGTTCTTTTCTTATGTTGAGCATTAATTTTATCAGGTTTTAGCGCTAATACATTTGTATTTGTGTTACTTTCGTGCATGTAGGGTTGTGAAGCTAAATATTAAAGAAAAAAGCCAAAGTAGATCGTGAATGCACTATTTGGTGAAATCTTGGAAGGAACAAACATGAAGACACAAGTTGGACTCAATGATGCATGAATGTGTTCCAACCTCCATGTATTCATACAATTACATTGGTTGGAAGGGCACAAAGGCAGTCACATTTGTGTATCCTAACTTGTGCAAAGATAGCAAGATCTTCAACAACGAGACCTTTTATTGAAGAAGTGACGTGATTTACAGCATAAACGTGTGCCCGTTTATGTTACCCAGATGAAAAGTGTGGTTTCAGGAGTATGTTTTGGCCTGCACTGTAGTAGGGTATTGCAGCAAAAACACCGTAGTAATTAATGTAGCAGTTACTGTTCACAGCTGGCAGAAATTTAAGATTCCAGAGAATCCACACGCTTGTGTGGAAATTCCATAGGGGTGTGTGAAAATTCTACATGCCCATATGGATGCTCGATTCCAGCCTATATAAAGCCACTTAAAGCCCCGATTTCAGCATCCTTCTTTCCATATTTTCTCCAACGTTTGAGAGGCTTGCGGCTAGGGTTTAGGGGGGTTTTGGCAAGGCTTTTGGAGTGGTTCTACGGCTTCAACACCACTTTCCTCTTGGAAGATAGTTATTGGGGGAGCTTTCATGGCACTGATCATGCAAGTGTGCCCTAGGCTTGATCAGGGGACCTTTGGAGAAGACGAGGCTACTCTAGAAGACCAACGACACAAGTACTGAGGGGCTTTTCTTATGGATTGCTTGTTTTTACTTTCAATCTTGTTATTGATTGTAACTTGCTCCATGGAGAGCTAAAACCTCTAGTGGGTGCTTGGATTTGTAAAACCCATAGGATGTATTTGTTTCTATTAATCTTCCATTATGTTTTTCCTTAATTGATGTCTTTTAATTGAGTTCCAATCTTAAATCCTTGTTGAATGATTTCTCACTTAGAGTGATACTAGGGTTGAGAGTCTACATTGGTAATCTTTGTGAGTAAGTGACACACTATGAGTGTTAGACAAAGCAAGATTGGAAAGGGTCGAGAGGGTGAGTTGAGAGATATAGAGCATCCCTTTTCTCCTCTGATGTGATTTATCCGACCTCCACATTCCAAGAGTCCATTGCGATCACAGTAGAGTGAAGGGCTAAGGGATGAACTCCACTGGGGCTTAGTTGTGCAATCAACAGAGTGAAGCGTTGAAGTGATTTTAGCACCTGGGGCTTAATTGTGACTAGGGGTCTTTCGCCTGGATCAAAAGGTTAGATCTATACATAGGAATAGGGTTTATCATTTGGAATCCTTAGAGCTTCTTGCAACTCTACATAGTATGAGGTGTTGAGACTGATCGATTTCTCCACCTGGGCATAGTGTAGAGTTAGTCACGGTTGACCTTAGATTTGGGACCGTGTGTTTAAGGATTTTCATGACTCATTAGACATCAATTAGGAGACATAATAGTTGGTTTTGCATTTGAAGTAATTGTACTAGGAGGAACAATATCCGAGTAGCGTACTTTTATCAATTGCCTTACCTTTCATTTATTTGTGCCTCTCTTTCTTGTTTATTTTGTTCTTGTTTTCATAACAATTTATCAACATAATCATTGTTTTATCTTCGATTAGTTAAATAGTAATCTTAGTGTTTCTATTCCTTATTCCATGTGGATACGATACCCACTCAGCTGGGATATATTACTTCGACAAATCCGTGCACTTGCGGGTCACATGCAAGGGGTGTGTCAAAATTTTAACTAGAAGGTGATGATGAGAGCTTGTTGAATCCATGCCGGTAAGCTCCATGATGTTCTTCTTGATAGAAACCTTCTTTTCCCCATGGATTTTCACCTTAGACATGCCTTCTCCACTTGCCTTGAAGCCCTCGGCAATAAGGGTGGAGAAAGGGTTTCTAAAAGACCTCTTTAGTGAAGCTGTAACTCTCCTATTAAAATGTTCCTGGGTTAGTTTCATGGCCTTCTTCACGGGCATAAAGGATGCTTTCAAAGTCTCGTGAATCCATCGAAAAATTCGTGAAGTGCTACAGAGAAAAGCTCATGTTCATTATCTAGTTTATGGGTATTAATATGTCTCCTGAGTGCTAATTTATAGGGTACCCCCATGAGGGGTAGGGTTATCGAACCACGTGGGATTAGACTCAAAGTACTAATTTATCTTCTAATCTAACTGATCAATAATGGTTAGTAAAATGGGTTACAACTAGATCCTAAAGGTGGGAAATATGACAGGTAAGGGCCGGAATGAAACTAGGTGAGATACATAGAGATAGAGCAATGCTTCGGACTAATCCCATGGAGAAATGTGCAATGGACTTGCTCCTAATACCTACCAGGTACATCCTAAGGTTCTTATGTGTGCTCAAGAGAAATATTGCATCTATGGTTCTCAAATACATCAAGTTTTGCTAAGATAACTAATAAGTGCTTGTGTATAAGTATTATTAAGTATACATTTCTTGCATTGAGCATCACTTTTATTAGATTTTATGGCTCATTCATGTGTATTTGTGTTCTTTTATGCATTTAGGATTGTGGAGACAAGTTTAAAAGAAAGGAAGCAAAAATAGATCATGGACGCAAGTTTTGAGGAAACTCCTGTATCGAACAAAGATCAAGGCACATGTTGTGATCATAGATATATGGGTGTGTGCCACCTCCAAAATGTGCAAGTGAATATATGAATTGGAGGGGCACAAAGATAGTCATGCTCATATGCTCCTACTTGTATGATATTGTGAAGAGCTTCGTCACTGTGTTTGAAAGCAAGATGCGACATGATCTACCACTTGGGTGTGTGCCCAATCATGCGGCCTTGATGAAGAAAATGAAGCCGAGAGTACTAAAGTAAGGTATTGTAGCAGTTACTATTCACAATGTGCAGGAAATAGATGACTAGAAATTCACACGCTTGTGTGGAATTTTCACAATTTTGATTTCAGGCCATTAAATACCGTTTGAAGAGTTTGTTGTGGGGATCTTCTTCCTATCTTTTGGCTGTCTTTTGGAGAGAGTGAAACTAGGGTTTGGAGAGGTTTTTACTAGGATTTTGGAGCATTTCTATGGCATTCGACAAAGATTTCTTTTGGAGGAAAGTTATTGGGTGAGCTTTCAATGGCTTTGATTCTGCGGCGTGTGCCCTAGGCTTGACGAAGGAGCCTTTGGGGAAGACAAGGTGGCTCTTAAATACCATCGACACAGATGACAAAGGGGTTATCTCTATGGATTACTTGCACTAATTTTTGATTTCTGGCACACCCCTTGCTTGTGTATACCGCAAGTGCATGGGTTGTCGAAGTAATAAAATACCTCTATGAGTGGTTAGTCGTATCCATAAAGAATAGTTGCTCAAAAACACAAGTATTGCTATTTAACTATAGTAAAAACAAAGTTGTGATTTGAGTGAAAAATATCAATATGAATACAAATAAAGAAAAGAGAAAAGAAAGCAATAGGAATAAGGAGAGGTACTTGATAAGAAAATGGGATATATGGACATTGCTCACCCTAGGACTATTGTTTCAAGTGCAAGACTACTAGTTATGTCTCTTAATTTAATTTTATTGAGTTATGGAAATCCAAAGCCACACGGTCCCAAACCTAAGGTCAATTGACAATAATCCTTACACTATGCCTCGGCAGAAAGGGATACTCTCGACACCTAATACTATGTAGGGTTTCTTGACGCTCTAGTGATTTCAAGTTATAAACTATTTTTCCTAATATAGATCTAACCCTTTGGTCTAGGTGAAAGACCCCTAGTCACGATTTAGCCCCAGGACTAAGGATTACTTTAACACTTCACTCTATTGCTCACACAACTAAGCCCTAGTGGAGTTCATCTCTTAGCACTTTACTCTATCAGAACCACAAAAATCTTTTGGAACGTGGAGGTAGAATAAATCACATTGGAAGGGAAAGAGGATGTTACTCTATCTCTCGACTCACCCTCTCGACCCTCTTCAATCTTGCTTTGTCTAAGCCTAATGGAGTATCACTCATCCACAAGGATTACCAAGATAGATTCTCAATCCTAGTGTCACTCTAAGAGAAAATCAATTCAACAAGCATTTAAGGTTGAAACTCAATAAAAACATCAATTAGAGAAGCATTCTAGATTGTGCAATGAAGCGATGTGGTTGTGATAAGTGCTTGTGTGATAAGAATGCGAAGTGTTGTTTCCTTATGATGAGCATTACTTTTATCGGGTTTTAACGCTAATATGTGTGTATTTATATTACTTTCATGCATATAGGGTTGTGAAGCCAAATGTTAGAGAAAGAAGACAATGTAGATCGTGAATGCACAATTTTGGAGGAAATCTTGAGAAGGTTCAAATGCGAAGACATAAGTCGGGTTCAAGATGTGAGAATGTGTGCCAACCTCCTTATATTCATGTTAGTAAAATGATTTCTAAGGGCACAAGGGCAATCACATTCAAGCATTCCGGCTTGTGCATGTATATCAAGATATCTACCAATGTGTCCGTTATTGAAGAAGCCAAGTGATCTACAATGTAAACATGTGCTCGTTTATGTTACCTCGATGATAGCATGGATTCGGGAGTGTTTCGTGCCGGTACTGCAGCAGGGTACCGTAGCAAATAGTGTAGCTGGTACTGTTCACAGCCGGCCAAATAAGGAGATTTTTAGAGAATTCCATAAGTTAATTCCATAGGCCCGTGTGGTGAATCCATAGGGGCATGTTGATTCCCGATTCCAACCCTATTTAAGCCCGAATTCAGCCCTGATTTCAGATATTTTTTCTCCATCTTTTCCCTAACTTGAGAGAGGGCTGTGGCTAGGGTTTAGATAGGTATTGGCTAGGGATTTGGAGAGGTTCTATAGCTCTGACATCACACTTTGTTTGGAAGAAGGTTAGTGGGAGAGATTTCATCAATACTGATCCGGTGAGGTGTATCTTATGCCGGACAAATAGACCCTTCGACGAGTTGAGGCTTCTCCATGAGGGGGTTTTCTATGGATTACTTGCTTTTACATTTGATTTTAATGATTGTAATTAGCTCCATGGAGAGCTAAACTCCCTAGTGGGTACTTGGATTTGTGAACCCTAGGATGTATTCGTTTCTTTAAACCTTATTATTATGTTTTCATTAATTGATGTCTTAATTGAGTTCCAATCTTGTATGCTTGATTGAATGAATACTCCCATAGAGTAACACAGGGGTTGAGAGTTCTTGTTGGTAACCCTTGTGAGTGAGTGACACATCATGAGAGTTAGACAAAACTTGATTGGAGAGGATTGAGAGGGTGAGTCGAGAGGTAGCGGACCGTCGCCTTTCCCCTCCGGTGTGATTTATTCTACCTTCATTTCCTCGAGTTCTTTATGGTCATAGTAGAGTGAATGGGCTAAGGGATGACCTTCTACTGGGGCTTAGTTACAGAGGTGACTGAGTGAAGCGTTGAAGTGATTTTAGCACCTAGGGCTTAATTGTGACTAGGGATCTTCAGCCTGGACCAAAGGGTTAGGTCTACATTTAGGAAGAGGATTTATCACTTGGAATCCCTAGAACTCATTGCAATTCTATATGAGTGCGAGGTGTTGAGATTGCTAGATTTCTCCTCCGGTACATGTATAGAGTTAGGCATGGTTGACCTTAGATTTGGGATCATGTATTCAAGGATCTCCACAACTCATTATTGCATTAGTTAGGAAGCATAATAGACGGTTTTATACTTGAAATGATTGTCCTAGGCAGAACAACATCCGAGTACCCCACTTATATCAATTACCTTCCCTCCTCTTTACCTGTCCTTCTCTTTCTTGTCTCTTCTTATTCTTGTTTACATTATATCTTGTCACATAACCATTATTCATCTTTCCCTTAGTTAAGAAACAATTCAAGTATTTTTTATTCCCTACTCCCTGTGGATATGATACCCACTCATCTGGGATTTTATTACTTTGACAACCCGTGCACTTGCGGGATATACGCAAGGGGATCTTGTTAGGTTGCGAAGTGTAGCTTCGATCGACTGAAACCAATTATCCGATGTTTGCACAAATCTAGTCAAAGCTTTTTCTAAATCACTCATCCGTGTCTCCGAACCTAAAACACAATTTTCCATGGTTGGGCTTATTGTTGGAGACCTGGTGGTGCTATGGCCTTCTACTTTCCTTTGTTGTTACTCCACAAAAAGTTGGGGTAGTTCTTCCAACCCGGATTGTAAGTATTGCTATGTGGGTATCCTTGGTTCCTCATGGCATTACCCACAAAATTGACTTGCTAAACTGAGGAGGCATCTCCAATGGAAATAGGGCAATCGGTTGGAGCATGTCCTCCCCACAACCTGTGCAAGTAGTAACAGCTGCAAATCTATTAGAAGTTAGAAGGTCTAACTTCTTGCTCAATGATTCCACTTTGGCCTCCAAAGAAGTGACTTCATCTATTTCGTGAAGTCCAGAGACTTTCTTCCTTTTTCCTTGTATTCTAATGGTAGCTGTTCATGGCCATTTCTTCTACCAATTGACAAGCATCATCAAAAGTTTTGTTCCCCATTGTACCTCCTACAGTGGCATCTAAAAGCTGTCTTGTACTTGGATTCAACCATTGGAAAAAGTTTAAATGATCATCCAATCAGGAAATCTGTGTTTTGGCACTTCCGCAAGAGGTCCTTGAAACACTCCCATGTCTCAAACAATGACTCGAGCTCCATCTGTATAAATAAAGAAATCTTATTACGAAGCCTCGCTGACTTCCTCGGAATAAATTATCTCGCAAGAAAGGCCTCAGACCATTTCATTCCAGGTCATGATGGAAACCTTTGGCAATGAATGAAGCCACTGCTTGGCTTTTCCTTTGAGATAGAATTAGAAGGCCCTCAATCTAATAGCATCATCCGATACTCCATTAATCACAAACTTCCAAAAAGTTCTCAATATGATTGTTTGGATCCTCATCGGCCAAACCATTGAACTGTGTTGATTATTGAATCATCTGTATGAATGACGGTTTTAGCTCAAAGTTCTGAGCTATGATCAGGGGTCGCACAATACTTGATTTGTGTGTCCAAAACTAAAGGTCTGGCAAAATTGAAAAGTGTTCTCTGTTGCTCATTATGTTCTGCCATATCATCCGACCCTTGACCTTCCACTTATGCTTAGATTGACTGTTCTTGTACAGGTTCTTTCTCCTTCTTCTAAGTGTTCACTCAAGCTCAGGATCTCCTTTAACAATTTGTAAAGTGTTTCCTCGGGTCATAACCTGGAGCTGCAACCAAAAAGAAAAGAAAAATCAGAACAATGATAGAATAAGAAGATATGAAATAGAATGAATGAATGAATAGATAAGGAGCAAAGTGCAAAGTATCACTAAATGCCTATCCCCCAGAAACGGCGCCAAAAACTTGACAACACCCCTTACGTGTGACCCATAAGTGCACGGGTTTGTTGAGTAATAAAATCCCAGGTGAGTGGGGTATCATATCCACAGGGAGTAGGGAATAAAAATACTTAAATTGCTACTTAACCAAGTAAAAATGAAAATGATTTTGTGATAAGATGTAATGTAAACAAGAATAAAAGGAACAAGAAAGAAAGGCACATGTAAATGAGAGATAAGACAATCGATATAGATGGGGTACTAATGAGTGTCCCGCAAGTGCACGGGGTCATCAAGTAATAGCTCTCATGCGAGCATGAGAGGGTTGTATTCCCTGGGCCCAAAGGAGCTACCCTTACTTCCTTTTCACTCGTTGTCTAACCTACAAATCACTTGATGCTTAATACTACTAACAAAAGTAAAACTAAGCAAGTAATTGTGAAAAGACCGATTGAGAATGTGAAAATCAAGAAGTGAGGGAGGTCACGGAAGTGTATCCCCCCGGAGTTACTAAGGGTTAGAAGAATGCTAGAAATACGAAGCAATTAGCACAGGAAAATCTCTAATTAGGGCCGATACTCAACCTAGGTCCAACCCTAATGGTTGGAGGGGTATAAAACACCCGATGGTCACGACGTGCTCGTACATACATCCCTATTAAGCAAGGTGTGTCTAGTACAAGGGCGATGATCACGCACCGAGTACAACCTATAAGTTGAAATATAGAGTTCTCATGCAAGATCAACACATAAAAGCGCATCAATCTTAAACAATGAACAAACCACATGCATTAAGCTAAATCATGCATTCAACAACAAAAGTTCACCCCAAGGTTCACCGACATCCAGTGACCTTGGGGTTTAACTGTTCATATAAGAAAGTACACAAGATAGGCTCATGGAAACAACTAATAAATGCATATAAAAACTCCCTCAAACAATGAGAACAAGAGGAGGAAAGAGGAAGACCGCAGATGTCTTCCATGAAGGCCGCAATAGGGGCGGCTTCCCACGTCATCTCTGATAAGTGCTTATGTGATATGAATGCGAAGCGTTCTTTCCTTACATTGAGCATTACTTTTCTCGAGTTTTAACACTAATATGTGTGTTTTTATGTTACTTTTATGCAAGTAGGATTGTGAAACCAATTATGAAGGAAAGAAGCCAATGTGGATCATAATGCACCGATTTTATAGGAAATCTTGCTAAGGTTCAAACGCGAAGACATAGGTCGGGTATGAGATGCTAGAGTGTGTGCAACCTCCTCGTATTTGAGTTAGCACAACCATTTAGAGGGGCAAAAGAGCAGTCACACTCAAGCATTCTGACTTATACACATAGAACAAGATCTCCACCAACTTGTCCGTCATTAAAAAAACAAAGCGATCCACGACTTGAACGTGTGCCCGTTTGCGTCACCTCGATGAAAGTATGGACTCGGGAAGTATTTTAGGCCAGGTACTGTAGCAGAGCACTGTAGCAAAAGTACTGTACCGGCTAACTTGAGAGAGGGTTTCAGCTAGGGTTTTGAGAGGTATTGGCTAGGGTTTTGGGGAGGTTCTACGGCTCTGACATCGTTATTCCTTTGGAAGAATGTTGGTAGGGGAGCTTCCGTCGAGGCGTATCCTATACCGGACAAGGGAATCCTTGGACGACGAGTAGAGGACTTTCCACAAGACCATCGACACGACCATCGAGGGGGTTTCTCTATGGATTCATTGCTTTTACATTCTACTTCTTTGATTGTACTTAGCTCCATGGAAAGCTAAACCCCTGGACCAAAGGGTGAGGTCTATAATTAGGAAGAGATTTATCACCTGGAATCCCTAGAGCTCATTGCAACTTTATTAGAGTGTGAGGTTGAGAGGTTATCTAATCTCTTCTCCGGGACATGTATAGAATTAGGCATAGTTGACCGTAGATTTGGGACTATGTATTTAAGGATTTGCATGACCCACCATTGCATTGATTAGGAAGCATAATAGAGGGTTCTTGCACTTGAAACGATTGTCCTAGGCGGAGCATTATCCGAGTACCCCATCTTTATCGATTGCCTTACCTCCTCCTTTACTCGTGCTCTCTTACTTGTTGTTTTTACTTTTGAGAATTGAATCATTGTCACACTTATCACTACTGATCTTTCACATAGCTAAGAAGCGGATTAAGTGTTTTCATTCCCTACTCCCTGTGGATTCGATACCCGCTCATCCGGGATTATTATTTCGACAAACCCGTGCACTTGCCGGATATACGCAAGGGGACCTTGTCAAGTTTTTGGTGCCGTTGCCGGGGAGTAGGCGTTTAGAGATACTTTGCACTTTGTTTTCTTAGCTATTTCACCATACATTCTATTTCATATCTTCTTATTGTATAATTGTTCAGATTTTTCCTTATTTCTTTTTTATTGCAGAAAATGATTAACATGTTTGAGTCATTTGACACTATCATGAGAATGGTTTAAAACGTAGAGCAGACAATTCAAACAGTTGCATTGCATGACATACCGTTTTATTCTCATCATGAGCAGTATATAACTCAACAGCAAGTAGAAGAATCGGTTGAAGAGTACATCGCTAGGATTCAAGGGCAAAGCTATGAATTAGATAATGTGATAAAGCAGTTTAAGAGATCCACGTCGGTGTCAATGAGTGATCAGTTGGAGGAAAGTGTAGAAAGAATCCTTGCCCAGTTTGATTCTTCCAATCAAGACCAAAGGCAAGAACTCTTTTCAGTGGGAGTTGCTATTTCAAAAGCGGAACTATGTGGAATGGACATGTTGATATCCATTGCAGATTGTAAAGAAATAGGTACCCAGGTGAAAGAAGAGGAGAATAACTGTGAACATGAGGCAAATGATTTCGAGGAGATTGATAGATTGAAGGAGGGCAGTTTGCTTCAATCAATTGTTGAACCACCAGAACTTGAGCTTAAAACTCTTCCCGCACATTTAAAATATGCATTCTTATTGGAAGAATCTAAACTCCCTGTGATTGTAGCTTCAAACTTGTCTGCGGAGTAGAAGGATAAGCTTGTTCGCATGTTGAAAAAGCACATATCAGCTATTTCATGGAAGATCTCCGATATTAAGGGTATAAACCCATCATTCTGCACTCATAAGATCCTAATGGAGGATGACTACAAATCTGTGATCCAACCTCAGCAAAGATTAAAACCGAATATGAAGGAGGTTGTCAAGGCGGAGGTAATAAAACTTTTGGATGCAGGAATCATCTACCCCTATATCCAACCGCAAGTGGGTGAGCCCGACCCAAGTTGTCCCAAAAAAAGGAGGAATGACAGTAGTAAAGAATGAAAAGAATGAGTTAATCCCAACTAGGACAGTTACTGGTTGGCGAGTTTGCATTGACTATAGAAGACTGAATGACGTCACTCGGAAAGATCACTTTCCTTTGCCATTTATTAACCAAATGTTGGAACGACTAGCGGGGCATCATTTCTATTGCTTCCTTGATGGCATGTTGGGATATTTTCAAATCCCAATAGCCCCAGAAGATCAGGTGAAAACCACATTTACTTGCCCTTATGGTACTTTTGCTTATAGAAGAATGCCTTTCGGGTTGTGTAACGCCCCTGCAACATTCCAGCGCTGCGCCATTGCCGGGGAGTAGGCGTTTAGAGATACTTTTGCTTATGGAAGTTTTCATGGATGATTTTTAAGTGTTCGGGGACTCTTTCAATGCTTGCTTAAATAATTTGGAAAGAGTATTAGTGAGATGTGAAGAGACGAATCTCATCCTCAACTTGGAGAAGTGTCACTTTATGGTACAAGAAGGCATTGTCCTTGGACATAAGATTTCCCAGGCAGGTATGGAGATGGATAAGGGGAAGATTGAGATAATTGAAAAGCTTCCTCCACCTACGAATGTGAAAGGGATCCGCAGTTTCTTGGGTCATGCAGGTTTTTACAGAAGGTTCATTAAGGACTTTTCGAAGATCTCCCAACCGTTGACCAAATTCTTGGAGAAGGATACCCCTTTTGATTTCGGAAACAACTGCCTGAATGCATTTAATGTGCTGAAAGAAAAGTTAGTACAAGCACCAATCCTGACAACACCAAAGTGGGATGAGCCGTTCGAAGTAATGTGTGATGCTAGTGATTATGCAGTGGGAGCGGTCATGGGTCAGAGGAGAAATAAGCAATTTCAACCGATCTATTATGCTATCAAGACTCTCACAACTGCACAAGAGAATTACACCACTACTAAAAAAGAATTATTAGCAGTAGTGTTTGCTTTTGATAAATTCAGACCATATCTCATCCTATCTAATGTCACAGTGTTCACAGATCATTCTGCACTCCGTTATCTCATGAACAAGGCAGATGCGAAGCCGAGATTGATTCGGTGGATATTGTTGTTGCAAGAATTTGATATAGAAATGAAAGATAAAAAGGGGACAGAGAATGTGGTTGCAGATCATCTGTCGAGGTTAGAAGATTGTGATGGGCAAGAACCGGCAAGCAAGGAAATTAATGATTTCTTCCATGAAGAGCATCTGTATGCGGTACAGAAATTAGAATCAAAAGATATTCCATGGTTCACAGATTTTGCGAATTATCTGTCAGGAAGTGTATTGAAGCAGGGTTTAAGCTTTCAAGAGAAGAAGAAATTTTTCAGTGACCTTAAGAATTTTTTCTGAGAAGATCCTTACCTGTTCCGTATTTGTGCAGATCAGGTGGTGCGAAGGTGTGTTTCTAGGGAGGAAGGTTGGAACATCATTGCACATTGTCATTCAGGCCCAGTGGGGGGGCATTATGCGTCAAGTTGAACTGCAGAGAAGGTTTTAGCCATTGGGTTTTATTGGCCGACCTTATTCCAAGATACTCATCAATTCGTTTTATGATGTGATAGTTGTCAAAGGGCTAGAAACTTATAATGAAGGGATGAGATGCCTCAAAATACTATGCAATTTTATGAGGTGTTTGATGTATGGGGAATTGATTTCATGGGACCATTTCCAAAGTCCAATGGTAATCAATACATTCTGGTAGCAGTTGATTATGTTTCCAAGTGGGTGGAAGCCCAGGCTCTTCCAACTAATGATGCAAGAACTGTGGTGAAGTTTTTGAAGAAGTTATTTACTCGATTTGGAACTCCAAGAATTATCATTAGCGATCGGGGAACCCATTTTTGTAACACACAATTGTCGAAAGTGTTAAAGCTTTATGGAGTTCATCATCGTCTTGCTACTCCTTACCATCTACAAACGAGTGGGCAAGTGGAGGTTACAAACAGAGAGCTCAAGAGAATCTTAACCAAATCAGTGGAACAAGGGAAACAAGATTGGTCTAAAAGGTTAGATGACACACTTTGGGCTCATAGAACAGCATACAAAACCCTAATAGGGAGCACTCCCTATAATTTAGTGTATGGAAAATCTTGCCATTTACTAGTGGAATTAGAGCACAAAGCATATTGGGCAATTAAAGTGATGAATTTCGACTTGCGCAAATCTGGAGAGCAACGAATATTACATCTCAACGAGTTAGATGAATGGAGGATGAAGGGATGTGAGGATGGAAGGATATATAAGGAAAGAATTCGGAAGTGGCATGACAAGCATATTAAGATTCTGAAGGACTTCAAAGCAGGCGATCAGGTGTTACTATTCAACTCTTGTCTATGTTTATTCCTGGGGAAACTCAAATCAAGGTAGTCTGGTCCGTATACCATAACTGAAGTTTCACCTCATGGAGCCATTGAGATTAACCATCCGGAGAAGGGTACATTCAAGGTGAATGGACATAGGCTAAAACCATACTATGGCGGAGAGATTTGTAGTGATATTAGAGAAGTATTTTTCCTCCATGAACCCCCGTGAGGTAAGGCAAGGTACATCAAGCTTAGTGACGTTAAACAAGCGCTTCTTGGGAGGCAACAAAAGTGTTTACTATTTCTTATCTTCTAGTTTATTTTGTTTGCAAGAATAATTTGTTAAGTGTTGGTTTCTTGATTTTTAGATGCTTTTGCTGAGATTTTCTTGTGGACCTTGTGTATTCATCATGTGTTTTCATGTGGAATTGGCGAAGTTGTGTCGTTTGAGCTTTATTTCATGTTTTTCACTGGTAAAACATGCACACTAGGGCAAGCTCTGAGTGTGTAGACATGTTCAGAAACTTTCTGCAGAGCCTGCAAGTTTTTCTAGGGCATCCAGTGAAAACGCACAGGCGTGTGGAATTTCCGCACGCCCGTGGATTTGTATTGCGAGCTCATCCAAAGAAGGCACAGGGGCGTGCGGCTGCCCCTATGAATGACCATGCGAATATCGCATGCCCGTGGGTAATTTACGCACGGGCGTGTGATTTCCTGCACAGTTTGTCAAATTATCCCAAGAGCGCACAGGGGCGTGGCCTCGCTCCTGTGGGCGACCTTGTGAAAACTCCACGGGCGTGGATAATTTCTGCACGCCCTTGCGAATCTCTGTAGAGGAGTCTTCTCTATCCCTAGAAGACACAGGGGTGTGTGCTTGCCCCTGTTAGTTGAGCTTGTGAATGTCCACGACTGTGCGTAAGTCCCGCACGGGCGTGCGGTGCACTTAGGATAGTTTCTCGGATATCCAGTGAAGCCATAGGGGCGTGTGTCTTCCCCTCTGAGACCTTCGTTTGAGGGCGCATGGGCGTGGGCGATTCCCGCACGCCCGTGTTGCTCTCCAGGAATTAAAAAGCTGTCTGCTCTCCCAATACATTGGTCACACCTTGTTCCTCAGCTGACCCTAAGCCGCCCAAAAAAACATTTTCTGACATTCTCCTGTCCTCCTATTGTTGCCTTTGAATCGATTGATTGTGCATTGTGCGGATTGTAGGGGTGTTTAGCTTCAACTCGTCGGTAAGCCTTTGTTTCCTCTCATCACCGACTTCCTTTGAGTCTAGATGATTACCTGCGATTAAAATGGATAATGCACATCGGTTTCTTACTAAAATGGTTATGATTTGTTTTTCAGAAGATCTGGAAGTGAGATAGGGATGTTGCTGGAAGAATGGCTACAAGGGCCGTGTGTTTTCCACGCCCCATGTAAGTGCATGGGCGTGTGGAATTTCCGCACGGCCGTGCGTTGTTATTTTTCGGCAATCTGAATGAAACTGATTGATTTTCTTTTTCTAATACATGCAGGTATGACCACCAGATCGAAGAAGGTAGTTGCTAAACGTCCTAGAGGGCCTGCCCCTGAGCCGGAAGTTATGGAATTCACACTTCCTGCGCATAGATCTCGGTTTGAGTGGTTAGCGAAGCTTAAGTTTGGTCAAACGTGAATCTCGGATGTTGGGTCACTCAAGAAGGTGCAACTAGCAGATGACATGGCTGATGAGGTCGAGAAACTATTATTGGTCGGTAGTTGGCACAAGTTATTGAATATTCATGACCCTGCTATCCAGTCACTCACTTTAGAGGTGCTTGCTTCATTTGAGTTCGACCGCTCTTATGCTCATTTTGATAGTGTCTGAGTTATTTAGTTCAAAGCTTTTGGGTAACATCATAGTATGAGCGTCACACAGTTCTCCACTAGACTTGGTCTATACGATGAGGAGTATACTGAGACTGAGGAGTATGAGAGTCTTCCAATTGACATATCGGGTTTATCTCCCAAGGAGGCGTATAAAATACTATGTGGTAAGCGGCGATATGAACCAGGACTGTCTAAGGCCTCATGTTTACCAGGACCTAGTTACAGATATCTTTACGCCATCATAAGCAGGTCAGTGAATGGTAGCGGTGATAGCACGGGAGTCATAAACAAGCAAGAACTTCTATATTTATACTCCATGGTTCGGAATGAGCCGGTCCATATGGGGCACTTTTTAGCAGAGTATTTGAAGCATCAAGGACAGTATCCCAGACTAGGTGTCATTTTCTCGGGTCCATACATTACTAGACTCATTTTAGGGATGGGTCTACGAGACACAATCAGCGGAGCCGAGAAGACGATAATACCAGCACCACTTGGGTTAGAGACAATGAGGCTCATGGGTTTGGTCAGTAAATATCCAGATGGTGTTTATGTGCTGAATATACCATTCGAGGATAAAGGTGATGAGCCTCAGTCAATACTAATGAAGACCGAGGCACCTCTAGTGGCGGAGAACGTACCCCCCGTACGTTTGTTTACACCATCTTGAGCCCATGATCGCTTTGAGAGGCTCGAGAATGCTTTAGGAGTGGTACGGACAGAGGTCTCCGAGATCAGGGCCACGCAGGCCACTCAGTACACAGAGTTCGTGTCATGTTTCGACGTATTACAGCAGATCTTAGAGCGAGACGTCGCCTCCTCATTTGTCTTGCGACCGAGGAATCCTCAGCCCCCCTCGGCATCTCCTGCACCCCCATCCTCTATACCAGCACCAGTGGATCCACCTTATGTTTCCCCACCACCAGCAGTAACAGAGGAGCCGACAGAGCGGAACACTGACATTTGACTTTATTTTTCTGCATTTTCTTTATTTTCCATTTTATTTTAGACTTGTTTACTCAGAAAGGATTCTCCTTCTGAGTTTATTTTCATTTTGCATCTCGAGTTGTATTCATTGTCTATCTTTTATATATACTCGAGTTATTTTTGTTTTATTGAGCTTCATTGAACCCCCTCGTGTATGCGTGCAGATGGTCTTGTCATCATGGGAATTAAGACTCTTTCATGGGCACGGCCAACGTGCTTCGGCACTTGCCCGTGTGAGCTTCACAACCCGTCGGAACATTACTCCCAAGGACATAGCTCCATCAAACGTGACACTAGGAGTCAGGGGAGTATTGTTTTAATTGCTTCTACCACATATATTCTTCATTGATATACATTATGAGTGAGCTTGCATGTGTACATTGGGGACAATGTACAACTTAAGTGTGTGTGTGTGTGGGGGAGTTTCATAGTGTACATATCTATTATATTAGTTTTGATTGTTACACATGCTCACATAGCCAATGGCAGTTCACTTTAGTTGCAATGATTGTATTCTTGAGTTTAGGAGAATTTTTAACATTGAATGTTTTCATGCTCTAGTTCTTGCTTGAATTTCTAGGAATTTTTACCCAATTGACATTTGTTACACTACTCACTCTTTAAAATCTTTTGGAAACTCATGTTTGATGTTAAATGGACTAGTTATAGTTGTGTTTTGTGTAAAAATAAAATGGAAAAAAATGGAAAATGAAAAGAAAGAACAAAATAGTTTTATTGTTTATTTGTGCTTGTTGGGTGGAAAGAGCTACCACCTATGAAGAATGAAGTTAATCTCATAAGTCGGATTCTAGCTATGCCCTAATGAGAGAAAGAGCTATCTTATAGGATGAGTGAAAGCTACCACTAAGGTAGAAAGAGCTACCACCTCGAAAGTGTGAAAGCCACTTTAGCGGCCGCTTTGGAAAGGGCTACCTTAGAGGATTTGTGAAGCTACTACCATCTTTGAAATTGTTGTCACTTTTGTAGATAAATAAGTCCCTTGTACTTAGAACTTTGAGGAGTATAGCTTGGGTTGTTTTGAGTGAGTTCACACACGCATACCCGATTTCGGGTTTGTTGTCCTTTTTGATTCAAGTTTTTTTAGCTAGAGCTTTGATTTTTTTGTATTTAATGTTGAAATTTCCCTTTACTTGTAGAATGCTCTCTTTGTACACTTTGGTGAACCTAAGGCCAACCACTTCCAATATTTCCTTCATCTATGCACGAATGTTTAATTTTTTTTGCTTGAGGACAAGCAAAAAGCTTAAGTGTGGGGAGTGTGATAAGTGCTTGTGTGATATGAATGCGAAGCATTCTTTCCTTATATTGAGCATTACTTTTCTCAGGGTTTTACACTAATATGTGTGTTTTTATGTTACTTTTATGCTGGTAGGATTGTGAAACCAATTATGAAGGAAAGAATCCAATGTGGATCATAATGCACTGATTTTGGAGGAAATCTTGCTAAGGTTCAAACGCGAAGACATAGGTCCGGTGTGAGATGCTAGAGTGTGTGCCAACCTGCACAACCATTTGGAGGGGCACAAGGGCAGTCACACACTCAAGCATTCTGACTTATGCACATAGAACAAGATTTCCACCAACTTGTTCGTCATTAAAGAAGCAAAGCGATCCACGACGTGAACGTGTGCTCGTTTGCGTCACCTCGATGAAAGTAGCAGCACTGTTCACAACCAGCTGAAAATGACAGTTTCAGAGAATCCGCACGGGCGTGTGGAAATTACTTACGCCCGTGTGGAAATTTCATAGGGGCGTGTGAAAAATCCACAGGACCGTGTGGATGCCCGATTCCAGCCCTATTTAAAGCCGATTTCAGCCCCGATTTCAGCATTCTTTTCTCCATCTTTTCCCCAACTTGAGAGAGGGTTTCTGCTAGAGTTTTGAGAGGTATTGTCTAGGGTTTTGGAGAGGTTCTATAGCTCTGACATCGTTATTCCTTTGGAAGAAGGTTGGTAGGGGAGCTTCCGTCGAGGCGTATCCTATACCAGATAAGGGAATCCTTGGACAACGAGTAGAGGACTTTCCACAAGACCATCTACATGACTATCAAGGAGGTTTCTCTATAGATTCATTGCTTTTACATTCTATTTCTTTGATTGTACTTAGCTCCATGGAGAGCTAAACCCCTAGTGGGTACTTGGGTATTTGTAAACCCTAGGATGTATTTGTTTCATTGAATCTCTTTATTATGCTTTCAATTAATTGATGTTTGTTGTGAGTTCCAACCTTGAATGCTTGATTGTATGAACATTTTCCCTAGAGTGACACTGGGGTTGAGAGTTCTTGTTGGTAACCTTATGAGTGAGTGACACACCACGAGCGTTAGACAAAGCTAGGTTGGAGAGGGTTGAGAGGGTGAGTCGAGAGATACAGGAGCATCCCCTTTTCGCTCCGATGTGATAGATTCTACCTCCATTGCTTGAGTTCTTTGAGGCCATAATAGAGTGAATGGTCTAAGGGATGGAAATCCGCTGGGGCTTAGTTGCGCGTGCAACGGAGTGAAGCGTTGAGGTGATCTTAGTATCTAGGGCTTAATCGTGGTTGGGGACCTTCCACCTGGACCAAAGGGTTTGGTTTATAATTAGGAAGAGATTTATCACCTGGAATCCCTAGAGTTCATTGCAACTCTATTCGAGTGTGAGGTTGAGAGGTTATCTAATCTCTCTTCCGGGACATGTAGAGAGTTAGGCATAGTTGACGTTAGATTTGGGACTATGTATTTAAGGATTTCTACGACTCACCATTGCATTGATTAGGAAGCATAATAGAGGGTTCTTGCACTTGAAACGATTGTCCTAGATGGAGTATTATCCGAGTACCCCATCTTTATCGATTGCCTTACCTTCTCCTTTACTCGTGCTCTCTTACTTGTTGTTTTTACTTTTGAGAATTGAATCATTGTCACACTTATCACTACTGATCTTTCACATAGCTAAGAAGTAGATTAAGTGTTTTTATTCCCTACTCCATGTGGATTCGATACCCGATCATCCGGGATTATTACTTTGACAAACCCGTCCACTTGCGGGATATACGCAAGGGGACCTTGTCAGTCTTCAATCTTCTCAAGGGTGGAATCGATGAAGATCTTGCCCAATGACGCTTCTCCCCTCAATTTTTCCTCTCTAGATCATCGAATTTGGCCTCGATTAGCTCGGGTGAAGTTGCCCCGCCGAGAGCCTCAAATATGGGAAGGAGATATGATGATAGAGAAAGCAAAGATTCCCAAAAAAAATGCCCTAGCTTTACTTAAAAATCATCTGCCCCAAGTCACATGGCTTGTCCGTGGGTTGTGCCGCTCCCGCGTAGATCACTGTTTTTCCGCACACAAAAAATCCGGGTCAGTGCTACAGTGCTCAGCTATAGTACTTTTGTTATAGTTAATCGTCTACAATACTGGCTCCGAATTCTCCAGCGTGTCACGCGGGCGCATAGTGCCCACGAGGTTCACAGCCTAATCCATGTAGGGCCCCAATTCCTTACCACAGTGTCTCAACAGTGTTCTTGCTTTGAAAACACGATTTTTGGTGCTGATTTCACTCCAATTGCGTTCCCAAGCTCAATGTAGCTTCTTCGAGGCTTGCAACAAGAATATAACCAATTTAGGCAAAACAAATAGCGCTGATTATTCTAAAATAGCATGCAAGCATATACAAAACCAACATATAAATATATATATTTAGGCTCTTATAAGGTACTCGGATATTGTTCCGCCTAGGACATTCATTTCAAACGCAAAACCAACTATTATGCTGCCCGACTAATGCATTAATGAGTCATGGAAATCCTTCAATACACGGTCTCAAATCTAATGTTAAACATGACTGAATCTATATGATGTCTCAGTGGAGAATTCAAATGAACTCAATACCTCACACTTGTATAGAATTGCATGGAGTTCAAGGGACAAGTGATAAACCCTCTTCCTAGATGTAGACCTAACCCTTTGGTCTAGGTGAGAGGTCCCTAATCACAATTAAGCCCTGGGTGCTAAAATCACTTTAACGCTTCACTCCGTTACCATTACAACTAAGCCCCAGCGGAAGGTCATCACTTAGCCCGTTCACTCTACTATGACCGCAAAGAACTCAAGGAAATGGAGGTAGGAAAAATCATGTCAGAGGGGAAAGGGGATGCTCCGCTATCTCTCGACTCACCCTCTCAACCTTCTCTAATCTAGCTTTATCTAACTGTCGTGGTGTGTCACTCACTCACAAGGGTTACCAACGTGAATTCTCAACCCTAGTGTCACTCTAAGGGAGCATTTAATCAATCAAACATTCAAGATTGGAACTCAATTAAAACATTAATTAAATAAAGTATAATAAAATGTTTAATGAAACAAATACATTCTAGGGTTAACAAATCCAAGTACCCACTAGGGGGTTTAGCTCTCCATAGAGCTAGTTACAATCAACAATTATATCGAATGTAAACGGAAGTAACTTGATAAGTGTTTACATGATAAGATTATGAAGTGTTCTTTCCTTATGTTGAGCATTAATTTTCTTGGGTTTTAACGCTAATATGTGTGCATTTGTGTTACTTTAATGCATACAGGGTTGTGGAGCCAAAAGTTAAACAAACAAGCCAATGTGGATCGTAAGCACACTATTTGGAGGAAATCTTGAGAAGGTCCAAACGTGAATACATAAGTCGGGTTCAAGATACAGGAATGTGTGCCAACCTCCGTGTACTCAAGTTAGCACTATAATTTAGAGGGACACAAAGGCAGTCACATTCAAGTATGCCAACTTGTGCATGTATAGCAAGATCTCCACCAAAGAGGTCGTCTAATGAAGAAATAAGGCGATCCACGACGTAAACGGGTGTCAGTTTGTATTACCTCAATGAAAGAATGGAGTCGGGAGTGTTTCGGGGGCGGTATTGTAGCAAAACAACGTAGCATTTTTCTATAGCAGTACTGTTCACAGCCGGCCCAAATTGAGCAAAATAGAGATTCCACACCCCCATGAGAAATATCCACAGGAGCGTGTGGATGCCTATTTCCAGCCTATTTAATGCCCATTTTAGCCCCGATTTCAGCATTCTTTTCTCCATCTTTTCAACAACTTGAGAGATGGTTATGGCTACTGTTTTGAGAGGTATTGGCTAGGGATTTGGTGAGGTTCTATAGCTCTGACATCGCACTCCATTTGGAAGAAGGTTAGTGATAGAGCTTTCGTCGGCATCGATCCAACGAGGTGTATACTACGCAGGACAAAGAGACCATTGGACGAGTAGAGGACTCTCCACAAGACCATCGCCATGACTATCAAGAGGATTTTTTATGGATTCTTTGCTTTTACATTCCATTTCATTGATTGTAACTAGCTCCATGGAGAGCTAAACCCCCTAGTGGGTACTTGGATATTTGTGAACCCTAGGATGTATTTGTTTCATTGAAGCTCTTTATTATGCTTTCAATTAATTGATGTTGTATTTAAGTTCCAAACTTGTATGCTTGATTGTAAGAATACTCCCTTAGAGTGACACTAGGGTTGAGAGTTCTTGTTGGTAACCCTTGTGAGTGAGTGACACACCATGAGAGTTAGACAAAGCTAGATTAGAGAGGTGTGAGAGTGTGAGTCGATAGGTAGCGGAGCGTCCCCTTTACCCTCTGGCGTGATTTATTCTACCTCTATTTCCTTGAGCGCTTTGCGGTTATAGTAGAGTGAATGGGATAACGGATGACATTCGGCTGGGCCTTAGTTGCAGAGGCAACAGAGTGAAGTGTTGAAGTGATTTTAGCACCTACAGCTTAATTCTGACTAGGGACCTTCCACTTGAACCAAAGGGTTAGGTTTTTATTTAGGAAGAGGATTTATCACTTGGAATCCCTAGAACTCATTGCAATTCTAAACGAGTGTTGGTGTTGAGATTATTAGATTTCTCCTTCGGGACATGTATATAGTTAGGCATGGTTGACCTTAGATTTGGGACCATGTATTTAAGGATCTCCACTACTCATTATTACATTAGTTAGAAAGCATAATAGAGGGTTTTTGCACTTGAACGATCATTCTAGGCGGAACAATATCCGGGTACCCGATTTATATCTATTTCCTTATCTTCTCTTTTACTTGTGATCTCTTTCTTGTTTCTTTCACTTTTGTTACATCACATTTTGTCACACAAATCACTATTCATCTTTCGCTTAGTTAAGAAACAATTCAAGTATTTTTATTCCCTACTCGCTGTGGATACGATACCCGCTCATCTGGGATTTATTACTTCGATAACCTGTGCACTTGCGGGATATACACAAGGGGATCTTGTCAAGTTTTTGGTTCCGTTGCCGAGGAGTAGGCGTTTAGAGATACTTTGTACTTTGTTTTCTTAGCTATTTATTCATTTATTTTATTTCACATCTTCTTTTCTTTCATCGTTCTGATTTTATTTTCTGCTTTTGGTGCAGTTTCAGTTATGACCAGAGGGAACTCCTCAATAATGATTGAAGGAGATCCTAAGCTTGAACGTACACTTAGAAGAAAAGGGAAAGAACCTGTGCAAGAACCATCTATTCTAGCTGATTTGGAATTAGAAGAATCTGAAAACATGGCAGAACAAAATGAACAACAGAGGACATTATCCGATTATGCCAGACCTTCAGTATTGGGGACATAATCGAGTATTGTGCATCCCCCGATTGCAGCTCAGAACTTCGAGCTAAAGCCAGCATTCATCCACATGTTGCAGCAATCCGCACAATTCAATGGTTTGGCCGATGAGGATCCAAATAGTCATATAGAGAACTTTCTCGATGTGTGTGATATGCTTAAGATAAATGGGGTGATAGATGATGCCATTAAGTTGAGAGCCTTCCCATTTTCCTTAAAGGGGAGAGCGAAGCAGTGGCTACACTCATTACCTAGAGCATCGATTACCACACGGGAGGAGATGGTAGAAGCTTTTCTTGCCCGTTATTTCCCTCCGGAAAAATCTGCAAAGCTTAGAAATGAGATCTCATCCTTTGTAGAACTGGAATTGTAGTCTCTATTTCAGACGTGGGAAAGGTTCAAGGAACTCTTGAGAAAGTGCCCTCAACATGGATTCCTAGAGTGGATGATTATTCAAACCTTTTATAAAGGGTTAAATCCAAGAACGAGGCAACTATTAGGTGTGACAACAGGAGGTACCTTAGGTTGCAAGACCCCCTGAGAGGCTCGTCAACTAATTGAAGAAATGGGGTTGAATAGCTATCAATGGAATGCTAAGGAGAAGAAAAAGGTGGCCGGGCTCCATGAAATAGATGCAGTAACTACAATGGCTACTCAAGTGGAATCATTGAGTAAGAAGTTAGACTTCTAACTTCAAATATAGTGGCGGCCGTGACTACTTGCACCGGGTGTGGTGGAGGGCATACCCCCTCTGAATGCCCGATCTCCATTGGTGGTGTATCTTCGGTTGAGAAAGTCGATTTTGTAGGCAATGCAATGAGAAATCAAGGGAATTCATATAGCAACACCTACAATCCAGGTTGGAAGAATCACACTAATTTTTGGTGGAGCAACCAAAGTTCACAAAAGGCCATAGCACCATCGGGTTTCCAACAACAACTAGCCCCAAACATTGAAAACCGCGTTTCAGGCTTGGAGGCCCATATTACCGATTTGTAGAAGGCCTTGACTAGGTTTGTGCAATCATCAGATACAAGGTTTCAATCAGTTGAGGCTACACTTCGTAACCACACTGCTTCTTTGCACAATCTTGAAAATCAAGTGGGGTAGATTGGGAAGTCTCTTTCTGAGAGACCACAAGAGAGCATGTGAAGGCGATCACTTTGAGAAGTAGTCAAGAGGTTGAAGGTAGGCTTCCGAGTAAGAAGCCCAATGAACATGCACCCGAGGTTATAGAGGTTGAAGAGGGAACAATCAAAGAGAATGAGGTGGCACCTCCATCTTTCAAGCCAAGAATCCCTTATCCCTCTAGATTGAAGAATGACCAAGGAGATGAACAGTACAAGAAGTTCCTAAGTTTGTTCAAGCAACTCCACATCAACATCCCCTTTGTTGAGGCATTGTCTCAAATGCCTAAGTATGCAAAATCCTTGAAGGACTTGTTAACTAACAAGAGAAAATTGGAGGAGAGTGCTTCAAGGATCTTAGATGCTTCTTGCTCGGTAGTTTTGCAAAAGAATATGCCGAACAAGAAGAAAGACCCGGGAAGCTTCATCATACCATGTAACATTGGCAACTTGGGTGAAGAAATGGCATTGGCAGACTCAGGGGCCAGTATCAACATCATGCCATACACCTTCTTTCAGAAGCTAGGCTTAGGAGAGCCTAGACCCACTCAGATGACTTCGCAATTGGCGGATCGAATGGTGAGACATCCGAGGGGTATCATTGAAGACATGGTTAACAAGCTTGACAAGTACATATTTCTTGTGGATTTTGTAGTGCTAGACATCGATGAGGATGTGGATGTACCTTTCATACTTGGGAGGCCATTCTTGCGCACTTCCAAGGCATTGATCGACATGGATGGCAGAGAGCTAACACTGAGGGTTGGAGATGACAAGCTCACATACCGCCTCGCCGAAGCCATGTGACATTCTCTCGATTTTGATGATACTTTATATTTTCTTGACACTACTGATGAGATTGTTGATGAATACATGCAGGAAATGTTCAACCTGGATTTGTACAAGGGTTTGTTCGACCAAGAGGTGGACAATGAAGAAGTAATGATGCTTGGTCCAACAGAAGAAGTACCATCTACCCCGGGGCTCATGAAGAAGGTGCTCTGGAAGATGAAGAGGGATAGGAGACACCATAGGAAACCATCCAAGGCTGTTGGAGATGTGCGTGAACCGAACAAATTAGAAGAACCATTGCTAGGTGGGCCCAAACCTGATAATTCTCCCTCTACCTTCAAGAGATTATGCTTATCATGTTTCCAAGCCATGGGTAAGAGGGCAACCTTCATTCATGATCCTCCGTGAGGTAAGATGAGGTACGTCAAGCTTAGTGACGTTAAACAAGCGCTTCTTGGGAGGCAACCCAAGTGTTTACTGTTTTTTTGGTTGAGTGGTGCAGTATTTGCATGAATAAAGTGTTGAGTGTTGTAGTCTTGATTTTTAGATGCTTTTGCTGTGTTTTATTGTGGGGATTTTAATGTCATCGTGTGTTTTCATGTGGATTTGGCTAAGTTTAGGTTGTTTGAGCTTATTTTTCGTGTTTTTTCTAGTTAAAGTTGCCTTATAAAGTCGGCTTTGAGTGTATACTTGTGTTCAGAAATTTTTTGCAGTGCTTACAAAGTTTTCTACATGTCCAGAGAAAACACACGCCCGTGTAGAATTTCAGCACAGGCGTGCGTTTTTGTTCAGAGCTCATCCAGAGATGGCACATGGGCCTGGACTCACCCCTATGGCCGAACCTGTGATAACCGCACAGGCGTGGGTATTTTCCACATGCCCATGTGGATCTCTGCAGAAGAACTCTCTCCATCCTGAGAAGACACAGGGGCATGTGCGTGCCCCTGTGAGTTGGGCCTCCGAATGTCCACGCCTGTGCGGAATTTCTGCACGGGCGTGTGAAACACTTAGCGATTCTTCTTACTTGGACAGTGGAGCCACAGGGGCTTGCGGCTGCCCTTGTGGGTCGGGCGCGGGCGTGGGTATTTTCCACACGCCCGTGCGAGAGCATTCAGAGATAGTGAGGGTATTCCCGAGAGCCCACAGGGGCATGCACCTGCCCCTGTGAAGCTCTCTTGTAGAGGCGCACGGGCGTGGGTAATTTCCGCACGCCCGTGGATGCACAGAACGCTAAGAGGCGTGAGTTCTCTTTAAAAGGATGACCGTTCTTCTTCATCCTCCCATTCTCCACTCGTCTGAGAGCACTCTCACACCGTTTCCAGACCTCGTATTGCCAATTTGGAGTGATTTTTGCTTTGTTTTATCGCGGTTTCAAAGTTTTCTAGTTTAACTCATCGGTAAGCCCTATCTTTTGGTTTCTTCGTCAATTCTTGATTTTATTAGATAAAACTGGTTGATGTTGCTTCGTTTCTACAATTAGAATTGTTATGCATGTTTAGAACGAAGTTAGGAGTAATTTAACAGTGCATTTTTTGGATCCACACAGACGTGCGGAAATTCCACAAGACCATGTGGAATTCTGTAGCACTACTAAAGTAGCTTATTTGATCGATTTTCTTTCAAAGTTTGCAAATTATGGCACCTCGATCAAAGAAGCAAGCTAATAAATGGCCGTGTAAGTCATCTCCTGAGTCTGAAAGCATGAGATTTACTATTCCCGAGCATTAGGCCCGTTTTGTACGGTTGTCAAGACTTCGGTTTGCACAGACTCGATTCCTAGACATGAGCATATTGAGAGATCTGCAGCAGGGAGATGAGTTCATAGATGAGGTCTATGATCTTGTTTCAGTGGGTGATTGGAGGCAGTTATTGTCGACTAGGGAACCAGCCATTTGTGAGCTTACACTTGAGGTCTTATCGTCATTCTAGTTTGATAGATCTTATACAAGATTTGATAGTTTGACGCCATTCAGTTCTAAACATTTGGACATCACCATAGCATGAGCATTACTCAGTTTGCAGTTCTGCTTGGCTTATATGAGGAGGCATTTATAGACAGTGAGGAGTATTCTCAGTTACCGACAGATTACCCTGGAGCTTTAACCCCACAGAGAGCTTACAGAGCATTGTATGGTCAGGGTCAGTATGAGCCAGGGGTATCCAAGGCCACGTGCCTTTCCTGACCTTTGTACCGATATTTACATGTCATTCTGAGTAGGTCGGTGAATGGCCGTGGTGATAGCGCCCGGTGTCCCGAGCCCTGGAAGAGCTTCGTGACTTTGTATTCGATGGTTCAGCGTATACCGATTTATCTAGGGCATATCTTCGCAGAGTACATCCGATATCAGGGGCAGTATACCAGATTGGGAGTGATCATCTTGGGCCCCTGCATTACGGGACCAGTTTTGGGTATGGGTCTCTTGGACTCGATTAGAGGGGCCGAGAAAACGAGTATACCTGCTCCCCTGAGCCTAGAGATGATGAGATTTTTTGGTATGATCCGCAAGGTTCAGACTGCAGTTTATGCCTTGGTTCTACCAGCTCCAGAGATAGCTGAGGAGGAGGGTGAAGATGCCGAGGCTTCACAGCCTGTTCCTGAGCCTCCACTGACACAGATGGAGATCGATATACCTCCCACGGCAAAGGAGCCACACCCAGTATGCAAGTTTTCACCATCTTGAGCCCATGATCATTTTGAGAGGCTCGAGAGAGCTGTGGGGGTGCTACGAATAGAGATCGCTGAGGTCCAGGCTACACAGGCCTTACAGTATATAGAGTTCATGGCACATTTCGATACGCTACAGCAGATTTTTGAGTGACATGTTGCCCCTTCTTTTGTTCTAAGACCTCGGACTCCCTCGGCATCACCGGCATCTCCATCACCAAGTCCAACACCGGTTGACCCTCTGACATCATGATTGCTTCCCAGCAAGTGTACGTGATCACCAAGTAATACCCTGTGAGTGACACCTGGGTCATATTCCATGGGGCAAAGGAAGTACTATTACTCACTCTTCATCTATTATCTAGCCTACAATTCTTAGTAAGGGGAGCAAATAGAATAAAATAAACTAACCTAAGCTAATCCTATTGTCGAGTAACTAGCACATGAATGTAAATAAACAAGTAAGTATCAAGCATGAGAAGGGAGTGTTTGGACAAGGAATCCACCTAGGGTTATCATTAAGTCCTAAACTAGGATGGATTAAAGATGCATTGACGATAATTGAGACCTAGAGACCTCATGAGTAGATTAGCCCCCAATTTCTAGGCGACTAACCCCTAATCCCATATGAATGTCGATCCGGATCTCTTCCAGATCAATACACCTATGATCGCATTAACTTCTAGGAGTTCTCTAATAGGAGTAAACCTAGTCTTCTTCGGCTTAAACCTAGTAATGGAGGGCTACCATAACCCAATTTCTTGGCATATAGGCACAAGTATCCCCTTTCAATCTTTCCTAGATCTGGTACACGTGAGTAGGTCACATCTACGCATATAACTCATAATAGAATTATGGATTTCTCCATACATGTAATTCTAAACATCAAAGCATGAAAGATTGAATCGCAAACAACCATCAAGTTAAATGAAGAACAACATCTCAAGTTCATACACAAGAATACATCCTAGGGTTCATCCAAATCCAAACACAACAATAAGTTAATCCCTCATGATAAGGGGCACTTATACAACATACAAGGAAGACAAAAACATAAAAGAAGTAATGAAAACCCCCTCTAGGTCGTGATCCCCTTGAATGGATAAAGCTTCACAAGTTTGTCGATGATGGCTTAGGTCTTCACTCCAACTCCTTCTCATTTGCTCCTCTCCCTCTTGGTGATGATGTATGCTCGTTTCCCACAAGGATTATCACCGAAAGTTGGCCGAGAGACCTCAAGGATGAGCGATGGCGGAGGCCCAAAAGGCCAAGGAAAAAGTCTCCTAGATCTGCCCTAAAAGTGAGCTTTTATACCCCGCCCCCCATGGCATACGGGTTGTATGGTACTCAAGAAACCTAAATTCGCACTATATAAGGGGTGCATACGAGGTCCATACAACCCCCATACTAGGTGGTATGAGGGTGGTATGGAAATCTTGGCAGACATCTTCAAATCATCGCGCTGCTATAGTACATATGGCCCCCATACTGGGTGGTATGGGGGTGGTAAGAAATGGCTGTTTTTTTTCTCTTTTCACCTAAATGATATCTTCTTGTTCTCCATGGCTTTCTTATGCCCTACAAAGCGAATAGTAGATGATTAAGCGCAAAACAGGCATCAAACCTCACAAAATACATGCAAAGTGAATACGTATATATATATATATATATATATATATATATATATATATATATATATATATATATATATATATATATATATATATATATGAAAATACCCTACATTTAGACACTTATCAAATATCCTCACACGTAAGCGCTTGCTTGTCCCCAAGCAAACAACTCATGAAAAAAAGAGATCGAAAAGTGGCTAAATGCATTACCTCCCGGCTTAAGCAAATATAAGACTCTAAAAAGCAATGGATAATGATACATAGATGTTGAGTTATAGTCAATAAGCATAATAAAAAAATATCCCTGCCTCACCCCTTATATGTTTTGTGCCGTGTAAGTGAACCTTATATCTCATTTGCCCTAATCTGGGTCTAGCCTAAGGACTTCAATCAAGATCGACTCTAGATGCTAATCACTTCACATACTGAAGAATACTAAGTCTTAACCTACTAAATGCTACTTCAATGGCCAAGTAAGGTCCTTCTAATTCCAAAACTCGAAACTAAATCCTTTTTTTACTCAAAACCTTTGGTAGGTATTCAAAAAGATCACTAGGGTTTTTTTATTTTTCGCTTTCCCCATTCATTGA
>NC_052471.1:7553344-7576615 GCF_009730915.1 Dioscorea cayenensis subsp. rotundata | reverse complement strand
AGCCTAGAACTAGTTACAGAGTCGATATTTAGGCCACATATTTGAGCCAAAACGAACAAATGTTGTAATTCAATGTACTGTTTAAAACAAATTCTCTTATAAAACCTTTCTCAAAACTAAATCTTACTTTCTGCACATATCGCTCAATATATCGAAGCATGTTATTTGTGTATAAGTATTGAGTCAAATCCGAACATAACCAAAACAATCACGCGATATTAATAAGTGGCCGTGCATATGGAAGTTTGGCTTCCATTATGAAACTCTTCGTCTTCTCAAAATCATAAAAGTTGGATTCTCTAGTCACTCTTTCAACTTTTTTTAATCGACCGCTTTTGTTCTTTGCCTCAATATACTTTAAGTATATATCCGAATCTTCGATTGTTAGGGTAAAAATAAGGATTCAAAGTTATTAGAACAACCAAACTTATGTCAAATTGAAAAAAAGCATTCCCTAAAATAACCAATACACGAAGCTCAAATAGGATCCCAGAAAGAAGTAAAGACCCTCATAGGACTTAAAATTGCCTAAAATGTTTTATGCATGAATCTAAGCCTAACAAATCAAAATATTCTTTTGCAGCCTGCAAGAATAAACATTTTAATTGAAAAGGAAAGGTAACTTGAAAGTGCACACCAAAATTTGAACCAATGAGAAAGTTACCTGAACATTTATTTGGAGATTTCCTCTCGAGTTAACTCGAAGAAGATCTTTCATGCACTCTAATGCCCACTCCATTGAAAGGGTCCCAAAAACTCGACCGAAAGACCTAGAAAGAGATGTTAGTCTTAGAAAGACCGCATAACTCATAAAAGCTAAATAATACGATTACAAAAAAAAGAAACTTGAGGCTCAATCGCATGTGTGTTGACAATAACCCATTTGATATCAGGAAACTCCAAATAATGCTGAGAAGCATACACAACGTTAGACAACTAATATTCATGAAATACATAATTAAAAATATCTTTCAAAAGGTATTCTACCCAAGCGCAAGCATGTATGAATCCACCCCATTAGCCAATATACCATCAACAACATTGGGGTATGTGACCAAGTTGACCTCCAAAACCTGTGCCAACAACAGATATTATAGATTGATAGAGAACAACTCAAGAGATTTCAACCAGCTTTTTGGCCCCACATTGAGTTCACCTTTGTTTGAAGGAAGGCATGCTCAGGTAAATTTGGTTTCAAAGCGTCCAAAAGAAAAGCCATTGCCTCTCTAATCAAGTTAATTTCCTTGCAGCAAACATAGAAAATGGAACTCCCTTACTCCAGTAAATAAATAAGTTGAAGTATGAAGAAAAGTTAAGCTAATAAAATTTGGCAAATCATAAACAGCTTGACATCACAGACATACTTGGCAAACCTCTATTGTCCAAGAGGTAATATCGCATTGCCCAAAAATGGTATATTCCTTTGGGTGCGATCTCAAAATGCAAAACGAAAAAGAAAAAGAACAAGAAGAAGTCACTCGAACCCCGGAGGAAAAAGATCTGTTATTGTGTTGTAATCAACAAGACATCCACCCTCCATTTGAGACATCATTAGAGCAAAATTCACAGACACCCTATAAAAACTTTGGCTTGTGTCATGCTCACTGCAGAAAATTTACCAAGACTCGAAGACATGATTTAATATAACAATATATAAAAAAACTAAATAAAGAAATGACTGAGCAAAGCAAAAATATTATTTGATTAAAATATGATGAAATAGGTTACCAAAAAAAAAAGTACCATCACACATCAATCACATGAAATGATGAAGCTGATCTCAGGATTCATGGTATCTAAAGTAGTTACCTATGGATCCGTTTCTTAGAATCGTCTGCAAAAAGAAAAAAAGATAATCTAGTGTATACCCTAACTTGTACACAAGAATGAATCATTCATCACATATGTAATATTCGAAAATCTTCAAACATTCCACCAGATGCAGACTAATTCAGCACATGAAATACAAATTCCAAGTACCTGCTTCTAGTGTATAAGAATTTTGTCAAACTCTCTCCGCTCAACAAAATCTGCAACAACTTTTGGAGTTGCCCTTGCTTTTATATAGATCTTCCATGCAAGTTCATTGCCTACAGTCTACAAAATAGAAATGGAGTCGATGATGATGAAGAAGAATAAAAGATGGATCCATCTTTTAGCAAAGATAAAAAGAATAGAACATCCAACTCCAACCTCAACCATATTATTCCCAACAAGACAAAGTAGAAGACAAACATAATTGAGCTAATCTTACAAACTGAGATCAAACCTTCACCAAATGTCCAAGTTCTTCACTACACTCAAGCTTGTCCTCTACCAACCAATTCTCCAAAAGATTTTTCTTGTTCTGACTAACCCAAAGGCGAGACAATTCTAGAGACTCAAATGCATTGAGTTTTCCCCTAGCTAACAATGCCCCAAAATACTGAAGTAAAGGAGGTGTCTGCCTAGCTTGAACAGGAACACTCTGTAAAATATAAAATTAATAGGACAACCAATTTTTTTCATAAAAGTTGAAAGATTGAAGAGTGGCATGTGATTGTGTATATGCATGTACATAGAGATAGGAAGCAAGGGAGGGAGATATATATATATATATATATATATATATATGAGAGAGAGAGAGAGAGAGAGAGAGAAAGATTGCAATGCTTGAAGTATGTGCAATTGAATGTACCTTCAAAACCAAGAAAATAAATAGCATGATTAGATACCTGAAATTTTGCCACAATCTAAAGTGTTTTTAAGATGCCTTGTGGAGATTCGAAAGAACTAGTTATGCAGACTTCCTTATATTTAGTTTGCGAGAATAGTTTTTTTGGAACCTCTCGCACAACCCGAACAACAAAAAAAGAAACAAAAATTAAATAGTTAGAATTTGACCAGATGGATGGACATGAAACAAGAACAGATTAAGTAAAAAAATATTTCAAAAAAAAAAACCACTCTTCCATCAACCAACTAAGAAATTTATCGCGACCGAAAAAAAGCAAACATGCATACAAGCAAGTGCGTGAAAACACATGCCCATTAAACTAATATATGAAAATTCTAAACAAAGATATCCATGAGGTTTCATTAACACTGACACCATTAGACTGGTGCCTTGCATGATTTAAAGATAGTTTTCTTCTGGGGTAGTTAGCATATTACATCATGAAACATCATGATATACAAAAATAGTATAAAATATAAGCTAATCTCTGGCAACATATCTTCAACACAAAATATATTTGATTAAAAAAAAAAGATCAGTATTAAGAATGTGATCCACTAGAATTCCTTTCAACCAGAACAAATGGTAGTAACAAAGGACAAAAAACAATTATAACTTTAATAATGCTTCTCTGCTAGAAGATTAAACCTATGTCAAACATAATCATCATACACTAGACAAAATCCATTAGAATCAACATCAAATCATAAAAAATGGTAGCTTACCAAATTTTTAGCCCCTAGGAAGGTTTCCATGTTTGCCAAGATTTACGACGAAGCTCCATATTGTTCAGACTAAAATCACCGTAAAATGATGCTTAGTACAAACTCGATGAAGACAATGAGGAAACACCATAAGACTAACACACCGGCCACTAACAAAAAGGCACTAGAGTTGCTTCATTAATTGTCCAAGAAGAGCCTGCCCTCTTCTTTTAATAACATACAACCCACCAATTGTTGAAGCTTCTGTCGTGAGAAAGATGGGGTTAGGGCTAATTCGGTTTTTTTGTATACGATGAGTAGATGTCTTCAAATCGTATCATATAGAAGACCCAGCTTTGTGATCACATATATCAAACTATACTTGTGTGATATCGCGATACGACAATCCATTAAACCAAAAACTTTCTCAAGAAAATTATATGACTATACAAATTTTACAAACATAATAACTACGGTAATGATAACAGCATAGTCTAAACACAACCTGCTTGCCTATTGGAAAGTTATCTGCAAAATCGGGAGGGAAGAACAAATCTGCTTGTTTCTTTGAAAATCCTGGCTTGCCTGAAATACATTAAAAGAAACTCAAGCACTTAAATCAAGAGCAAGTGAAGAAATGCATGCATTAGTTGTCTTAAGACAAATAGTTGGATGCACAACTTCATGGTTGGTGAACATTAAAAGAAAAATTGAATGACAAAACCAATCATAAGTAAGGGAATGGATACATAAGTTGTTTTAAAGCAAAATTGAATACACAACTTAATAGTTTGTTAACATTAACAACAGAATTAAATGACAACATCAATCATAAGTGATCATTTAAAAAAAATCCTCAACTCCAGCAAGCAGAACAATCACCTTCGTCGTCACTGACATAACCAACTGGAACAAATTGACCATCTTACCCCCTCCAAAAACCATCAAGCATGCCTTTATCCGGTTTACGTTGTGATTTCTAAGTGATACACTACTATAAGAAGGTCGAGCCATTAACTTCAAAAATATAGTTATAGCAATGTGAAGGGCTAACTGAATCGAGTAATTTTTCAACTTTCTTAATTTTGGGTCCCTATAAAATGGGTTTTATCCAATATGTACACAAGCCACTAAACTCACATTCTTAATTCACTTATCTACTGAATTTTGAATGGATTAGAAAAAACTGTTTACCACTCTCCTTGTCAGGTTCCTCAAGCAACATAAGATCACTTTCTCCTCAAGCACACAAAACACCAAACTGCAAATTCTAAATATATATTTATAAATATATATATATATATATATATATAGTTAAAAATCATGAAGGTCTATAAAGTAATCAATTTCTACAAGTAGTGAATCCACATCAGAACTTTTGCTTAATTTTGCAACATTTAACATTCAATTCTAATCAATCTCTCAACTCAAAGTTGGTGAGAGATGAACCAATATAGACTTTAGAATCAAATATGTTGAATCTATGTTTTGTTTAATCACTAGTACCATGATCATGAGTGTGCATGCATGTTGAAGAAACTAAGTAATTTTTTTTTCAAGAAGAAAGCTAAAGATTTATGATGATGAAGTACCTGTCCATGATGGAGTGAATGCATGTAAAATTTGTGATGATTTTGTTGATGAGTGATTGAAGCTGCAAGATGACTTGATCATCATATATATGAAACAAAACTCATGGTCTTGAAGAAGAAACAATTAAAAACAATGAGACCTAATTAAAAAAGAAAGATAGATCTCACCGTGCTTCCCCACCGATATCTGGCATCGATGTTAGCTCTCCATCGAACCAACAACCTGACGACCTCCCAATGCTCCTCCCACGCCGCAATATACAGCACAGTCCGCCCATCAAGATTGATACTATTCACATCAAACCCCCTCCTGAAGAAGCTCCTCCACACCATGCACATCCCCATGGCAAGCTGAAAACAGAAGCTGCATCGTACAATCAAGGTTCTCAAGCAAGGTGAGCTCATCTAGGCAGCGGTTACTCCGGCGTTGGGGATCGAGCAACGATTGCCCGCCAAAGGTGAACCTAGAGGAGAACAATAGCTTGATATCAAAAGAGAGATTGTAGCAAGCTAAGATCCCACCTTTCTTTTCGATAGATCCCATGGAGAATTGCAGTGATAGATCAAAGGTCAGCGGCATAGCGGCCACCATGGACGCGATTGGTGCTAGGGATCGAGAGGGTGGGGAATTCCAAGAAATCCCTCACATTCATGGGATCAAGAGCTCCAATTGCACCCGATTGGAATCGCCGGCCAGGGAGGAGAAGGAGATCGAGGTATTGAATCTAGGGTTTGGTTTGGGATTGAGCGTGAGTGAGTACTAGTGTGAGTGATTTATTTTTCTCATTTTATAATGTAAACTTAGAGGTGTTTTTTGAAACCGGCTCTATTAGCTAGTACAAAGAAATTTTTACATGATTATAGATGCGGTTTGTTAAAAACCCCCCTATATGTGCGCGTCTAAAAATTGAAAATGGTGTAGTGTTAGCATCGCTCAGAAAGGCCCATCCAAATTGGTGATATGGTCTACTTAAAACTACAACCTTACTGTCAAAGCTTGGTAATTGCCCATGAAGTTCCAAAATTAGTAGCAAAGTATTTTAGACCTTATAAAATTTTAGGCAAATTTGGTAATTATGCTTACAAATTGGATTTGCCAATCATTTCTACCATTCATACAATCATTCATGTCTCTTAACTAAAAGCAGCCCTAACTATAGAACAAGCAGCTTCTTCTTTACCACCTTCTGCACTTCCTATTGTCTTATTGAAACCAATGGCCATATTGGATAGACGCACTCTGAAAAGGGGAAATGCAGCAATTACTCAATGGTTGATATATTGAGTGAATTCTTAACCAACAGATGTTACTTGGGAGTTTGTAAAAGATCTCCAACTTAGGTTCCCTGATTTTTCCCTTGAGGTCAAGGGAACCTCAATGGGGGAATGATGATATGTAGTGTGACTGTACTAGAAGGCTATTAGTTACTTAGCGGAGTGGCTGCTAAGTCAATTGTGGTGTTTGTTAAAACTATTAATTGGTTGGAGAATTAAGTGGTGGGTTCCGGCCATCATGGTGAAAGGTCGGAATTTAGTCCTGACCGTTCATTTTTAAAGTATTTAAGGAGCCTGATTATAACTTTGTATCTATACCCTTAATTATATATATTAGGAATCATTTGTTCAAGGGGGTTATGGATGTTGTAACAGAGAACAGTTTGAGAAATATAGTGCATTATGCTTCTTTGTTTTCTTCATTTAGTTCTTGTTCATCCTTTTCTCCTCATATCACTAATATTAAGTTATCCTCGTCTATTTAGAGACAACTACTACCTATTGATTAGGTAAATATTTATTAACAATAAAATCATATTTGTTATAATTTATGTAGGGGGAATAATTAATCTGTTGTACCAAAAAAATACAGAATTTGAGTGAATTTTTGCCTTAAAGAATAATTGATTTGACTTCCCCTGTCAAATAATTTTTAAGATTTCAATAGGAGGTTAGTGTATTTCATTTTAATAATTTTCAAATGAACTAAAATGATTGAGAAATAGTAATGATGGACAATACATTTTAAATCAATTTAACTAGCAAATATTTTTGGTGTTGATTTTTGCACTAAGATAATTAGATTGTTCTGCTTAATTTCTTCAAAATATGCAATAGTTTAAAACTAGTTAAATTTGATCAATTCTTTTCAACAAGGACTACAATTGCAAACAATGTTTTAAAGTACAAGTTAAGGGTAGATTGATGGTATGGACATAAAGCGCAGTCATGACGATCATTATTCATTCAAAATAAGAAAATTCATACAAGAAGATATACAATTAAAAGGGGAAAAAAAAAAACCGAGCAAAATGTTGATTGTGATGACGAAGTAATTTTATTGGCAATCGTTAAATTAGGCACTAGAGTTGTTGGATTAGAAAAATATAGATTCCTTGAATTTATTAATAAATGGATACTGCAAAGCCTTTAATCGCAAGTGTTAACTATAGTTAACATGAAACAATTGAGAGCAAATCTTTTAGCAAGTGCCATATTATACCGATGAATCACTTTGAATACCAACTTTTCAATTTGTATTAAATTAAGCACAGATAAGATAATTGAGAGATTTCAGTGAGAAATTCATGACCAAAAAATAAAAAAATACACATAAATGCCGAAAGCCCACGTCAAATGATGCATTGGAGATATACACATTAGCAACTTATATACATAGAAAAGTAGGAGTGATGTGGCACCTTGGTTTTCCACATGTATAAGTTGCGACTCATTATTTAACACGGGCCTTTGGCATCCACATGTATTTTTTTACTTCCAGAGCCTGAATTTTCACTGAAAATCCCCAATTACCCCACCTCTGAAATCAAATCAAAGTTTAATGCAAATTGAAAATTACTGTTTAAAGTGATATTTGGGCATAGTACAATCCTCACTCAAAACATTTACTCAAGCAATTGAAAACAAATAAACCATAACTCCGTCAATCAGTGGGTAGTTTGTAGCAATCTAGAACCATCATCATCATCCGACAATAATAATAAACTTCACTGAGTTATTTTTGACAAGATAAGGAAAACCAAAACCGGGGAAAGAATGTTAATGCATTTCATCGCTACATGTATAAATCTGTAGGTATGCCTTCATTATCTTCCAAAACTAATGTTCCAGACTTGAAATATTAAAATTTTGATCACAAAGATTTAATATAGTCAAGTTGCACCCACCTAGACTGTCAATCGCTATCATTGCAAATCATTGTTAGTGACATCGCAACTTTCTGAAAAAAGAGCAAAAGAAAGCTACAGAAGTCAAGTGTTTTCATAAAAGATGCAACAATTTTCTAGTCGGATGTAAACTTAACAAGGTATAGAAGGTAGATTTCAGTATCAAACTTAGGTCTAATGTCTGCATCGTCCTGACAAAATTAACATACTTTAAATGCTTGCAACAAGGTAAGCATCCTTAAGAAAATTAAATGGTAGGGATCAGAAAGAGGAATAAACACTTACTTTTGAACCAAGAGGAGGAATAATTTAACATTGGAATGAAAATTGATAACAGACAAAGCTGCCCAATGTCCAGCACTATTTAGCCAAAATCAAGACAGTTTTTTCTATTTTCCTCTTTTTTTTTTTGGTGCACAATTGGTAATACAAGAAATAGTCACAAAAAATAAACATAAAAAACAGGTTTAAAAAGAATTAAAAAAAAAAGTGATTACTACATTAGCACCTAAAACATAGATCCCACGTTGTTTTGTCAAAGAACATGATAAGACCACAATGTTTCAATCACCATTAATAAGCATAGTCCATAACACAAACAGAGGACACAAGCTGATAAAAAATAAATCAAGATGATTGAGAGAATGATCATAGACAAAGATCCAATATTATCTACTCAAAGAACAGGGTAAAAAAAGCATATTATATTTAGTCAAAGAACCTACAAGATAAACAAAAAACACAAGATTCTCACTGAACAAGATCCAATAATAAATAACCATAGGTCAATATATGAAAACAAATTCTCGTTCACTGTGATAGTCGCTATAGAATGTATCCTTGAGCACAATCCCTAGCTTTAAGATGAATTGATGCTAGAATTACCACCCATTGTCATTCCTGTCAATAAAAACTTCTGACTAATTTTTTGGCTTTGCAAGGAAATGGTTTACATAGCAGGGCAACCCAAACAATAGATATATATATAATAATCGTAACTATGATTCGCAACAATTAACAAAAAACATGCAATTTGCGATAAGTATCAATACAAGATGCACTTAATAGTTAATACTCTTCTAAGATGTAAATGTTTCCAAATCAAGAAGTTGGCAATGCCCCAAGCAATATCTCGGTTGATTTCTTACCCTTAATAGATAAACAAGCAACAGAAATTAGGGCCAATAAAATCGGCTTGATGATGAAACTAGCAAGCTTGATATATAACTGCCATCTGAATCACAATTCAAATAAAATTCAAAAATTTCCATTCATATACCGATCAATTCCACAATGTACTTCAACAAGAAATAAGTGCCATTTATGTTAATTACTGCATGCCCTCCATAGGTAAACAAGCAAGTAGTAAGACTTAAGAATCAGCTGGACAATGAAAAGGGGAAGCTAGATATATAACTTCCATTTGAACCATAGTACATATAAACATTAAAAAAATCATCATTCAAATAGTGATGAGTTTCACAATGTAATTTAACAAAAAGGAAGTGTTATCTATGTTGATTATGACATAAAACCCATAGAAATAAAAGCAAACTAAGGTAAACAAAATCATCTAGGTGACAAAATAGACAAACATAATATGCAATTCACTTTCTTTTGAATCATAATACACAAAAAAATTCAAAAATTATCATCAATAACCAATAAACTCCATGATAAACAAGCGAGTTAAGGCAAATAAAATCATTTAGACCAAGAAAATTAAGAACTTGACACAAATTCACTTCTTTTCTAATGATAATACACAAAAGTTAAAGCACCATTCATAAACCTATCATATTCCATAATATTAATTAGAGTAAAACGGGTCAAAAGCAATCCATTCATGAAATAAAAAACCATAAATAAAGGAGTAAAAACTTAGATTTACACAAAGAAGACGCACAATCTATATCCACAACCCAGATCAAAGGCTTCGCATAGGAAATCTAGAAACCGATGCAAGATCTGAAGATACGGACTGGGAGGAGGAGGAATACCATGAGGGAATCAAACGGAAAGCTTCTGGGGCTTGGGGGCGTCATCGTCAGGGGCATCGTGGATGATGGGTTTGGTGAGCATGAGAGGGCGATCCTTAGCTTCCTCATCTTCTTCATCCTCAAAGTCTGTGGTGCTAAGGTTGATGCAGGAACAACGCTCCAGCGACGCGAAGAAGGCCGAGGCCACGCTTGCACCGACCCAGCTCGCCATCCGGTCGAGCTTCTCGCACGTCACCATGCTTGTCGGAGCGGCTCCGGTGGAGTTCTCCATCGCCGAAGACGGGGGATCAACGAAACCCTAGAGGTGAAAAGAGGAAGATTGGAAAACGGACTCAAGAAAAGGGCGAGAACGGTGTTGGCGTTGGTGTCGGTGTCGTTAACTACAAATGGGGGTTGGGTGGTTGTTTTCAATTGGATTTCATCTTGGTATTTTGGTCATTTTCAATTTGATGACGTTTTTGGACGTTAGCTAATTTCATTTAAAAGAAATTTAATTTGATATTTCTGATTCTATTTCTTTGAAATTAAAAAAAAGTTTAATCCCCTATTTAGTCCCTGTATTTTACTCAAATTGTCCTTTTGGTCCCCCTATTATAAAATGTCCCCATTTAGTCCTTCTATTAATATGATTGGAAAAATTTGGTCCAATTGATAACGTCTGTCATCATGTCCGTTAACAGCTGATGATGTGGCGATTACGTGGCAAGTGAAAGGAATAAAATATTACCAGAAAAGTTTAAAAAGTTACAAAAAAAAAAACTTAATCCACGTCATCGGATCCGGGTTCAATACCCACAAACCCGAAAACCCACGAACCCTAAATCATCTATCCCTCATCCCTCTTCTCCAGTCCATGAAACCCCAACCCTAGTATCCACCTCACTGGCAAATCTTCACAATTCCGGCCGCCATTCATCTCTTCAATCTTTTTAATTTTTGCCATCCACCTCACCTACAAAC
This sequence comes from Dioscorea cayenensis subsp. rotundata, assembly GCF_009730915.1. Taxonomy (NCBI): domain Eukaryota; kingdom Viridiplantae; phylum Streptophyta; class Magnoliopsida; order Dioscoreales; family Dioscoreaceae; genus Dioscorea; species Dioscorea cayenensis. The sequence goes on along the minus strand of NC_052471.1, from coordinate 7,565,461 downwards.
CCTTTTGCTTCCCACACTAAAATCAGCTCCCCATCCACAATTCTCAAGCAAGTTCAAAACCCTTTTTCTCAACATTGCCTTGACTACTAGCCCTGCAAGTGTCTGTACAGGTGAAGTATATGGTGTTATGTTTCTTTTCATTTATTCTAGTTTTTTTTTTTCTGTTTATATGAGTTAGGTTAGGGTTAGTGCTATGATGTGTGATATGATTAATCCTGGAAGGTTACATTGTTTTAGTTATTTTATGGTTTTTAAAAGACCTTGTGATTTAGATTTTGTTGGTTTTAAATAACAAAACAAGTGTTTATGCTTACTAATATTGAATTCTTGTTGTTTTATTTTACAGACCTTTGCATGAAGGTGATTTCTCTTTGATTTGAGGCAAGCTTGAGTTGTGATAATTGATATTGGCTAATTGTGCTACTCAAAGAATCTGATTAGGTAAGGTTCCATTAGATAATGTAATAAACTTTTAATATGGTGTTGTGTTATTTATTTTTATGACAGTGGGTCCATGTTTGAACTTGACCCAATTGAATAGCTCTCTTGACCCCATGTTGGATATTTATTTGTTTGAGATTTTTTGTTGTTCTGGTTATTCATTCCTTTATTTATCTTGATGGAAGATTTCTAATGAATTCTTAATCATGATATCCTAGCTTAGTATCTTTGCATTCAGTCAAACTAAGCCTTCTAATGCCTTATTTCATTAAATTGTATTATCCCCTTTGAGCATTAACTTATTAATTTCTGTTGAGCCACTTAAAAATTTATATATAGTAAATTATATATGTGACTTAGCTGCTTAAAAATTTGGGATCTTATTATAGCATGTATATTTCCTTGTTATGCATATTCACATCAATTATGGTTTCCTTCCTTTGATGATAATTATTGGAGTTGTTTTTTCCTATATGGTTAGTGTTCTTCATTTTGTAACTTAAAAATTAAGGTTTGTGTGATGTGGTGATTGCCCCATGTTGAATAACCAGGGTATCTATTTCCTCCATTACAAGTGCTGCTTAATTTGTAGCTTAAAAAAATCATGGTTTGATGTGGTCACTATATTCTATTGACAACTATTAATTAATTTTTATGCCAATTTGCATAGTTTAAAAATGATTTCAGTGTGAAAAGGTTACATAGTTTAAACATTAGCATTTTTTGAACAATCAATGACATTAGGAAAAAAGGATGAATGGATTTTTTACAACAACCCTTAACATAAAAATTATTGTTCCTTCACAGAACAAAATGACTTCTTGGTTTGAGTTCATTATCAAGTATAATCATGGTGGTCATTTAGTAAGGGAAAGACATTTTGAATATTTGAATGGATCAATGACAGAGTTCAGTGTTGATCTTGATAAGCTTTGCTATTAGGATATGTTAGGAGATGTCAAAAAAATTGGGGTATGATGTACAAAATGTCGTGGAGTTGTCTTATATGGATGATGATAGGACACTTAAAAAAAATTTTCAATGACGAGGGCATTGTAGATTTAGTTGCCCATCTAAGGATATACAAGACAGTAGATGTTTATGTGGAGGTTTCAAATGTTACAAATGACATGATTTTACCAGAACAATTAATGGCTGGTTCAGATAATGTTGAGTTGGAAGTGGGACTGGACAATCAGAGTGACAATGGCAGTGAAGCTAGTAAAGATGATGAGGAAAATTTGATAGATGTTCCATTTATAGACTACACTTCGGATACTGATGATGAAAGAGATGCAGCTATGGAAAAATTAAAGAAATATGTTGAATTGAAAAAATCAATTTTAGAGGATGCAAATGAAGATGACAATGGAGAAGGAAATACAGAGCAGTCCAATGACATGAATGCAGATGGGGCAACCAGAGATATTGTTCTACATAATATTGACATACGGAAAGTGACTAGTTATGGTAGTGATTATATTGAATCATCTGATCCTGGGAGCTATGATGATACAAGTGATGGATCCAGTGCAGATGATGCAAGGAGGCACAAGTCTAGTAGAAAGCATTATAACCCCAATGTCCCTTTACAAGATTTTGCATAGGCCTAAAGTTTACATATTTGAAACTTTTAAAGAAGGAACTTGTCCAATTTTCAACAAGAAAAGGATTTGAATTCAGATATATTAAGAATGATGCAACTAGGGTGAGGGCTCAGTGTAGTGGGAAAAATTGTACTTGGCTAATTTTGTGCTCTTGGTGCTCTGGGCAGAAAATGTTTGTTGTTAAACATTATATGGCAGATCACTCTTGTCTTCTAGGTACCACTAGAAATAAAAGGGTCACAGCCCATGTTGTGGCCAACATGTTTGGTGAGGTTATAAGCTCTGTTCCTTTCATCAGGCCTCGACACTTGAAAGCAATGGTTAGGAAAGAATTAGGAGTATTCATCAGTAACAAGGTGTGCAGAAATGCTAAGGGTCTGGTCCTAAGAAAGATTGAATAGCAATTTAAGCAGGATTTCATGGTACTGAATAATTATGCTTTGGAATTAAAATCAACAAACCCTGGTAGTAGTGTGGTCATTGTATCTAAAAGAAAAAACCTAGGAGAACCAGCAATATTTAAGAGGATGTACATCTGTTTGGCAGCAGTCAAAGAAGGGTTTATAAGTGGTTGGAGGAACCTAATTGCCCTTGACGGATGTTTTTTGAAGGGAGTTGTAAAAGGGCAGATTTTGGTGGCTATTGGGAGAGATGGCAACAATCAGATGTATCCTATAGCTTGGGCAATTGTGGATAAGGAGACAACAGAAACTTGGTCTTGGTTTCTTGAGCAACTAAGTGATGATCTAAACATTGGAGATGGACTAGGATGGTCTATTATAAGTGACATGCAAAAGGTTTGTATGACATTGACCTAAATTTTATCTTTTGAGTAAAATTGGCCTATCATTTTATTAATGTCTTTATTGCAGGGCCTAATCCATGCAATCAATGAATTATTACCACACATTGAGCATAGAATGTGTGCAAGACACATCTATGCAAGATGGGGAAAAAGCTATCCGGGGAAGGATTTACAGATTCAATTCTGGAATATTGCAAGATCTACAAGTGAACCTGAAATGAAGAAACAAATTGAGAAAATGAAAGAACTAAAAGGTGGAGCAAAAGCTGTGGAGGAATTATTGGATAGATGGCCAATTTTAGGTTGGTGCAAAAGCATTTTTTACTGATTTAATTAAGTGTGATGTTATTGATAATAACATGTGTGAAACATTCAATGGAGTAATCTTAGAATCGAGAAGCAAGCCAATAATTACAATGCTTGAAGATATTAGGCAGTATGTAATGACTAGAATTGTAGTGAAAAAACAATATGCATTGAAGTGGAAAAATTCTTGTGGGCCTAATATTGTTTCTAGGATTGACAAGGAAAGGAAAAATAGTTCCAGGTGGTATGTAGAATGGAATGGTGGTGCAAGCCATGAGGTTTTTAGAGATGATTTAGTGCAGCATGTAAGGGAGGGATATGTAATATTGCTTGCATGCCAAAGCTGTTCTTGTGGGAAATGGAATAAAATGGGAATTCCTTGCGAACATGCATTGGCTGTTATTTCGTTTAATGGGGCGGATCCAGAAAATTTTGTAGCTGACTGGTTTAAAAGAGACATATACTTGAAGGCATATAGTTCCACTATCAATCCAGTAAAAGGAAGTGAATTTTGGCAACTAGTGATGAAGGTCCACTATAGGCACCTGTAGTGAAAAGGATGCCTGGGAGACCTATTAAGAAGAGGAGGAGGGAGCCACTAGAGGTGAAACATGGTAATAAAGCAAGGCTGTCAAGGCATGGTAGAGTGTTTAAGTGTACAATTTGCCATAAAGAAGGGCATAACAGGTTAAGGTGTCAAAAAAAATTACATTGTAAGTTTCTCCAATTTTTTGTTAACATTAACAAAAGTGTTTCTTCAGTTACTTTATATTTTTTTTTGTTGCTCATTATGTAATGTTTCTCTAGATCCCAAGTGAAATCCCCCAAGTTGAGGCAACTCCAGTACTAAATGAGACCAATATTGGATTAAGAATGCAGAGCAGGCAAAGAAAAATGGCAAGAGCTATTCAAGCATCTAAAGGGAAGAAACAAGTTCATACTAGTGCTCAAGGTTTTGTAACTATCATTAGGGTAAGGATCATACATCATAAATCTTTATGCATTAAAATTAGTGTTAGATTGTGTTAATTATGAGAGAAATAATATAGTGTCTGATAATTATAGGGTGCTCATCATGGTGGAGTAATTGTTGGGAGGGACAATCCACAATTTAATTCATTCATCACTGCTGGCCAATTAAATGTATTACTTATCCTCAATTTAAACATAAATTACATAGCATTTCCTTGTTCCTTTATGTTAATGTATAACATGTTTGTTGTTGATGGTTAAGGCACTGAAAAGTAGGAATACTAATGCAAATTAAAACATGGATGGAGAACATAGTGAGCAGACCTTCACAACATTTGAAGATGCAGCTATCCCAACACAGAACAGCACCACATTTGCCACAACTCAAGGAAATCCCTGATCTTGAAGCAAATGGATAATTTTTTGAAAGATGATGCCCTTTATCAGTGAATAGTGAAATGGATATTTCTTGGTATCCAGCACTGGAATATTTTGTAAGCACTAGAATATTTTGTATGGTTTGTAATGTGTCCATCACTGGAATATTTTATATATATTGCATCTTATTATGAAACAAATTCTAGGTCTTTGTTTTTATGGACAAAAATGTATCATTTTTGGCATTTCATTTTATCAATGAAATTTAGATTTAACCCTGCTTGTTTTTTTTTCTGAAATTATGTATCTTTGCTTTTATGTTTGTGCAGCATTGTGTTTGTTGGATGTTTATCCATCATTATCAACCATGCTTGTTTTCTAACTCAACAGATTGCAATTATTGGAATTAGGTTGGAAATAAATCATTTATGAAATCTCCATATGTGAAATTTGCAGCTAAATTTATGCTAATACCATGCTTAATCACATATTCAGGCCACAATCATTTCCAATTTTCTAGTACTCTAATTTTTTTCTCATACAATGCAAAAATTACATATTTATTGATCAAGACACATAATTACATATTCAAGACACATGATTTACAAACAAATGTAAAACAATCAAAGTTTCACTAAACCAGTACAAAATATAACAACAAACCAAAAACAATTATAGTATCCAAGTGGACTAATTTGGTGACCACTTAGTTGTTAATGGCTCATCAACACTTTGCATACAATAGTGCCCAAGTCACATGGTGCCCTAGAGAAAAGAAGAAAAATAGAAGACATAGATCAAGGGTGGGATAAACCATTGGAGGATAGAAGTAGTGCCAAAACACTCGAGAAGTGGCACCGGTAATGACGGAAGAGATGAACAGCGGCCGGAATTGCGAAGATTTGCCGGTGAGGTGGATTCTAGGGTTGGGGTTTCACGGGCTAGAGAAGAGGGATGAGGGAGAGATGATTTAGGGTTCGTGGGTTTTTGGGTTTGCGGGCTTTGAACCCTATCCGATCTGACGTGGATTAAGTTTTTTTTTTAATATTTTAAACTTTTCTAGTAATATTTTACTCCTTTCACTTGCCACGTAATCGCCACATCATCACCCGTTGACGGAGATGATGACAGACATTATCAATTGGACCAGATTTTCCCAATCATGTTAATAGAAGGACTAAATTGAGACATTTCATAATAGGGGGACCAAAAGGGTAACTTGAGTAAAATACAGGGACTAAATAGGGGATTAAACAAAAAAAAATAGAATTAGAACTGTATTTCATTTTTAATTTTTTTTTTTTATTAAAAAAATTTGAAAACCGGAGTCTCCAGTTTTCTTTTTTTTAAAAAAAGAAAAAAAAGAAATTGGTTGAAAACCGGGGAAGTTTTCTTGTTTTTTACAATATTTAAAAAAAACCCTAAACTGTTGATGAGGAAACAATACAAAAGTTGGGAAGCATTTTTTAAATTTATTTAGTATTATAAAAATATTCAAGTATAAACACTATTATAAAGGAAATATAGTGTTAGCCACTATAAAAATGCAGTGTTCATATTTTTTTTTATAAAAATCTGATATATTTTAGGTATAAATTTGGGCTCACTTATTCATAATAATAATAATAATAATAATAATAATAATAATAATGATGATAATAATAATAATAATATGTTTATTTAATAAGTAACTTGTTAAATGAATAATTCCAAATGATTTCATGACAAAAACGCATGTCCTGCATTGTGGTTGTTGAATCATTTGACCATCTTGCTTATGTCTAAGTATGAGCTAAAGATTCTTAATTAATCAAATCACTGGAATTTGGCTCACTAATTAAATAGATTGAATTTAACTATAATTTTTAATTTCCAAAGAAATCAAAGAAATGGAAATATAAATATCAAACAATCATAACGTGCCAAATGTAATAAATTATTGCTAATCGGCTAATTAAGATACAACCAAATCAAAAACTAGCAACACAACTACTCCCAATTTAAAAAGAAATAATGCAAACAAAAAAAAAATCACTCTTTATTGCCTTCACGTTCTGTTGATTGGATGCTGAACTATATCATATATATATATATATATAGAGATTTTTTTCATATCGTCTTTATTGTATGTAAATAAATCATATCAGGAACTAAACATAGAACTGAAACAAGTACAGAAAATTCATTTAGTAATGGCGTAGAACCTTGTAAATGATTTATTAAATGTTTAATTCAAGACAAGATGAGATTTTATATTTTAAGTTTTTTTCTCTTAAATTTGGCCTTAGCACCTTAGTTATTAAACAATTTAATTTAATATATGAAGAAGCTCATTCTATATCAACTATTTAGAGGTGTCAATGGGCCTAGGCCCAGCATAGCCCGGCACAAGATGGGCCGTGCTTGGTCCAGCCATGGTGCTACAGTACTATGCCCAGGCTACGCACGCCATAGACCCCTCGTCGTGTTGGGCGAGGTTTGCAGCCTGCGGACCATGCCAATACACGGCCTATACGAGGCGGCACGCCCCATGGGATTTATTTTATTTTATTATTATTATTATTTTTTGTATATTTTCAGTTTTTTTAATGAGACCTTCACTTTTATGTTTGTAAAATTTTCCCCTATCTAATAATTTTTAGCAATTTTAGGATTTTTTTATGGGGCCTATCTTAGTGGTAAGTGGGTTGTGCCAGCCCGGGCATGCACAGTTCTCGTGCTGTGGTGGGCCCATGCGGGGGCGACTGACACACTTGACACCACTACAGCTATTAGCATTTACTTTAAGGGGTTGTTTGGATTAGCTTCTGCAAAGCCCAAAAGTGTTTTTTTTATAAGTTAAACACTTTTGGTTCTAAAAAAGTTATTTGTATTGGTTTTTTTGCAAAAGCAAAAGCTGATAAAAAAAACTGAATTACTGTTTTCTTTTAGAGAAGCTGGCCATTGATGCTTCTGGAAAAAGCACTTTTCAGAAGTTGTTTTGGGATTATGAGATTACTAAATTAGCCTTATGAAATAAAGAATTGAATGTCTTTTTAAATTTTTTCCCCCAATCTTTTCACAACCCTAATAGTTTTCTTTGCCTCCAGCCCTAATATTATTATTGTTGTTGTTGTTGTTATTGTTAATTGTCGTTATAATAGTCATGACAATGTTGTTTTTGTTGTTGTGATGTTGAAAAGGAATAGGAAAACAGGATCCATTAGAAGTAGTAAATAAAATGCCAAAACAAAATAATGAATGAAGCATGTTAATATTAAGTATAGTTTATCCACAAAAATGGTCAGAATTAATTGATACATGGGAATCTAATGCAGTAAATTCCATAGAAAGAATTTCTCATACATTAGATAACTTAAGCATAACAAATTTTATAGAAAATCGTTTAGGTACAACAACAAGAGACCTTTTAAACAATTGGAAAATAAATTATCCAAATGAATATCAAAATATGATAGATATGGCAGATAATCCTTACAATGTCACTAGTCAAATTAGACAAATCATTTTAGGAACAAATCCAGCCAGAGGAGACACATTGTTACAAGATGCTGCAGCTAGAGATTTAGATAGATTACAAATAAGTAGTTTCAATAAAATAGTTAAATTCAGTAAAATATATTTAACTTTAGCAGCAAAAATTGAAAAAAGCTTTTAGCAATAATGAATTAACAAAAAGATGGTTCAGTAAACTTCCCAAACATCTAGGAGACATAATATATTTAAATCATGGGTTGTAAAAGGACATGAAAATTTAACAGGAATAGGACCGGCAATTTTATTTACATTTAATCACTTTAAAAGAAAAATGTTTAGAAGCATAAACTACATGACAAAATAGCTAGTTATAGTTAATGTAATCAAGTATATATCCCAGCTATACATAAAGAATACAAGAAGAGTAGAAACTTAAAAAGAAGTACATGCTATAAGAAAGGAAGACCTAAAATAACTTATGTTAAAAAGTTCAAACAACATAAACCACCTAGAAATTGTAAATGTTACATCTGTGGAGTAGAAGGTCATTATGCCATGCTTATATAATGTTCATACAATCTATTTTTAAATTCTAATATACCATGCTTATATAATTGATCTCTTGAAATTAATTGTATATTCTTTTCTCTAACCATATCTATTTTTTTTTTTGTGTGAAGGTAATAAATTTTCTAGATTTCTAATTGGTTTATTATTTTTAGATAAATTCCTTATTGAAAATCTTCTATATTTTTTATTATTTGTATTGGTGGTGGTATAGGTAGTGTGGATTCATTTAATTTTTTATCCATTATCCTTAGATTCATTTTAACAATATTTTGCTTGTATTTTATCCCACATTATTTCAAAATCATTTTTCCATACTTTGAGATTATTTTGAGCGAATTTAATTTCTTCAGCTTTTTCTAGATCTTTAAATAAACTTTCTTTTTAAATAAGGAATTCATGAACTTCTTCTAATCAACTAATTGTTGTTCTCTTATTTGATCTTATAATTTATATGGATTTATTTTATTATATCTCATCCTATAATCTAGATTTATTATCATTTTTTTGTAATGTTCTTGAATCTACGGAATTAAGTAAATATTTCATTTTTCTTTTAGAAGTTCTTTAGGAAATTCCATTCTATATTCAGGTGGTTTATTTAATTCTTCTTTTATCCATACCACAAATGAAGATATTGGGTTTTTTATTTTTATTTTTTTTCCTAATTTTAATTTTTTATAAAAGTACATAATTCATTTACTTCACTGTTATCCTTATTTTTATCTATACTATTTTTTGTAAAATCTATGTTTATTATTATAGTTTCTATTTTAGCTAAATGATTTTTTATTACTAAGAAGTTTTAAAAACAAAATCTACTTTATCTACTAAACTATTTTCTTTTTTAAACTAATTTTTCTTGATTCATCAAGACTTTTGATATTTTTCATGTATTTGTTCTTTGAGGAATAGTGCTATGTCTTCCCTTTCCAGATTAGAGAAGTAACTGGACCAGACCAGGCCTCCCTTTTCTTAGTGTAAAGACTGGTTCCTTTGCGTTGAACTGTATACATGAATATTTTCTAAGAATCTTCGGAACCCTTCTAATACCATTAAATACTGATTTTGAGATGAAATGTTTTGGGATAATTATTTTTTACTACAATATTTTGATAATTTGTTAGTGCTACTCCGTAATAAGTGATACTATTTTTATATTTATTCATCAAAAGAGTAAAATATTATTTTAATCAATTCATAATAAAGATACATGCTATTAAAGAGACTTTGTCTACGTTCTAAATTTTCTTCTTCAATATTTGCACAATAAAAATTTAAGTACCTACTTGAAATAATTTCATATAATTCTATGATAGATATCATGCAGGGAATATAAATAGTTTTATTTTTGATACTTTTTAATAAATTTTCTAAATTAAAAAGACTGAATTAAAACTTTGAAAGAACTTCAAGAAAGACTATGGGACTCTTCTCGAGACAAGAATATAAGAGAAATTGTTATTAGTTCATAGGTTTAGTAATCTAGACTCAAGAACAAGTCCAACTGGAAATGGTTCTGAATACCATCCATCATGTTTGCATCCCACTATTCCCTTTTTTTCCCACTTTGGTAGTTAGACAGGTACTTCTCAGAGATCAAACAAGAACTTAGTAATTTAGCCAGCCAATAGTCAGTCCTTAACTCAGAAAACTAAATAAAGAATTTCATAACTCATGAAAACATTGTTCTTGAACCAGAGAGGACCCCTGAAAGCCATCAGACTTCATAAGAGTAGAAGTTTTACCTTGATCGTAACAGTAGCTCTAATACCAGTAAGAGAGGGGGATGGCTCTTCAAGGGTCGATGACCTAAGAGTTAGCTTATAGTTGAAAACAAAGAACAAAGAAAGAAACGGAATGTGATTACAGAAAGATGGAGTATATTGCAAGCTCGGGGGATTTCTTAGAAATGATGGATCGATGTATGTATGATCCTTGGATACATGAGAGGAAGCTTCTTATATAGATAGAAGGTCAAACCTTGCATGGGTAAAAGATTACCTGTGCTACACACAGTAGTATACAGTAATATTCTATATAGTACAAATAGTACAATCAACACTCACACAAAGCCTTAGTAACTAAGATAGCCTATGTACGGGCAGATATAATCTTCCTAGGGCTACATTGCTTTAGTCTTCCATTAAATTAACAAGATTCCTAGCCCTTTCTTCATCATCATCTTAGTGAACTACAAGGAGATTGTTCTGCAGATCAGGATTAATCTCTCCAAAATAAGATTCCATTTGTTCCATCATGGAGCTTCCTTCAAGGGGACAATAAGCTGGAAAATGATCTCCAAAGATACGCTTGTTGTACCATCCTCCAATCTTTTTAAGATGCCCTGTAGTTCCTAGAGAGAAAGATATGGTGTTGCCAAAAGGAAGTTTAAGTGGAGTAAATCTTCTAGAAAATAAGGATCTTCATAGTTCTGTCCTTCATTACAAAGTTGCAGTGTCACAATGAACTTAGAACCTTTCTTTGCTAACATGAAAGTCCTCCATTGTTGCATATGTTTTGCAACATCATCTTGTTGTAGAGTAAATTCTATCAAAATATCTTGAATCGTTTTTTGAGTAACCAGGTTTTGATAAGGATAACTCCGATAAATTAGATAGATTTTAATAAAGTGCCTTGCTTCATTAGGGTAACCAATTTCATATCCTGGAAGAATGGATTCAATGGTTAAATTATTAAAAGTTCTGACTTCTATCTTCTTGAATAGTTTGTGAATCACCCTTCTAAGTTTCAAATTTTTTGTAAATAATTTTGTCTGTGTTTTCTTTAGTGATCGTGACTTTTGAAAGAAAACCATAATCCATAAGATTTTCTAATGAGAAATCTTTTCCTTCCTGTTCTTGGTCTTCCCATAATGATAAATCAAGAGATGCTCCGATGACCATGAAGCCTTTTTCACAGTGATAGTCTTGATGTCTATATGGTTCTTCTCTGTAGGTCATACCAATAACAACAAATCTTGGAATAAATTCTCCTTTTGATACAATTATACTTAAAATCAGTTGAGTTTGGATGAAGTCTTCATATTTTGATTGCATGACTTTTTGATGAATCATTTTTTGAACTTCATGTAGCTGAGCTGGAAAGTTGGCCAATTGTTCTTCTCTTTCTTTTTGTATTCCTTGAACATATTGAGCTAGTTCTTTGTAATCTTTTTCAAGCTTTTAAATTTTTTCTTCTTTTTCTATTTTTTTTCCTTTTTCTCAATTCAATTTCAACTTCTAAGAGGGAGATTTTTGTTGTTGTTGGGACATGACATATTTAAGATTTTAGGCTTTTTGTGGAGTAGGGTATTGAGAACCTGGTGGGGATAAAGGATCTATAGTTAATTACTGCAAGTTTGTGGTATAGAAATATTGATTTATAGTTCTCATGACATGTACAAAATGGCTTGGATTGTTTTTTGATGCCCAAAGGTTATCTAACAGGAAATGTTGTTGGATTTGTAGTTTGTGTGGGGTTCTGAACCTAAGTCCTGATTGTATAGAATGAATTGACAATTTCAAAGTAGCGTCCATAGCCAAATTGTTTTTATTTTCCATA
>NC_052471.1:7474546-7552344 GCF_009730915.1 Dioscorea cayenensis subsp. rotundata | reverse complement strand
CATTGAAGCATTACTTTTATGATTTTCCTCGCTTATGCATGTGTGTGTTCTTTCTGCATGTAGGGTTGGCTTAAGAACAAAGTTGGATGAAAAAAAGCAAAAGTAGATCATGGACATAATTGTGATGAAGTTCTTAGATCGGACAAACATGAAGACATAATTACAAGAAAGGCTTCGACCATTTCGTTGCATGTTGTGATGGAAGTTCTTAGCAATTAATGAGAAGCCATTGTTTGGCTCTTCGCAGAGAAATGGGAAAGCCGCAATCTTATAGCATCATTAAGTAACACCGTTGATCTTGACATGTCACAAACCTTCAAGAAGTTTTAATGTGATTGTTTGGATCCTCATTGGCCAAACCATTAAAATCTCGCTAATTCTTTATATAATTATATGAATAAAACTTTTAGCTCAAAAATTTAAAATGTAATCAGGGCCACCTGTGTATTTAACGTGCCCATAATTGAGGATACGCCATAGTCGAATCATTCTACATTGTTCATTACCTTTCTGCCATATTTTGTTACCCTTCATAGCCGACCTCATTAGATTTGATGGTTCTTGCCACGAGGGTTCTTTGCCTTCTTACGAGTGTACATTTGGTGAGCAGCGATCCACTTAAGTGCAGGTCGTCAAAATACCTCTGGAAATGCGAGCACGAGGAGAATTAAATATTCACAGGCCCAAGGATCTACCACTTACTTCCTCTTCGCTTATTGTCCTGGCAAGCCCAGTTGACTCTAATCTATTAATTTAAATAAAGATAACTACAAGTGGAGACTAAAAATACGGAGGGTATAAAATCGAGGAAAAGAGCAGTCGCGGTCTGAAAGGATTCCCTATGGGCTACTAAAGTCTTGAGGATGCTAAGAATGTCATGCGATTGAAGGTTTGGACACCGGAGATTTCATGGAATTACAGGGCAACCCGATGGTCCTGACCATTGACCTAATCAGGTATAGGAAAAGTGTTGACCACGAGAATTTCTTCCGATCAAATCCTCGTACAATTGCATTAACAGAGTGGGAAATCCCTAATTGGGGCAGACACAACGTGGTCTAGCCCTAATGGTGGAGGGTGTGCGAATACGCAGAATGGTCCTGCGGCGTATTCGGTACGCATGAGATCCCTTTGGAGGCTTGGTGTGTGGCATCCTGAGTGCAAAGGGGCGATGGTCACGCTACCAAGTACAGCCTAGCCGGTTGGTTTCGCGATTCTCATGTAGCAACACATCGAAATGCACCAAAAGAAGAAAAGATCTGAATCGACACAACAATTGCAATAAACACGACTTACGTCATCCAAATACACACAAGTTCACTGGGTTCACGGCATCGGTGACCTTGAGGTCTACTCATCATACACACACAAACTGAGCAACAAATCCGTCGCAGGCAGCTTTCAAAATGGCATAATAAAAGCTCCCGCAAACAATGGAAGAAGAAGGAAGACAAGCCAAGCTAGGTGGAAAGGCTTCCACGGAGGCCCACAATGAGGGGCGGCAGCTCGTCGTCTGCAGACTCCCAAGAGAGATCGAGTGAAGATCTGGCCAAATCGAGAGCTTCTCCCTTAGATTCCCCTTCTCTAAAGCATATAATCTTGCCTCTCAAAGACTGGTGAAAATTGGCTTGAAGAACTCTCCCAAAAACTCCTCCTTTGCCCTAAATCGGGAGCTGCTTATATACCCCGTCGGTCCATGCGGGTGCATGGAGCCAGTAGAGCTCACTGACCAAATACCCAGCACGCGGTGCTACGATGTTATTACTACGGTACTGCTCTGCCAAATGCTGCATGCGAGAACAATGACACGCTACAGTCCGCTAAGTGCGGGACCCCAAAAATGCCATTTTGATGTAATTCATCCGATTTGCATTTTTGTGAGCATTGTTTGACTCATTTAAGACACCACTGTCGAAATAGCAATTTTAGACATAAAGCGAGCGTCAATTCGTTGCCTATATTCACAAAGATACAAGATTAATACATATAAAATACATACATTTTAGGCGTTTATCAACATTCAGTTTCAAAGATCTCCTTCAACAATGTGAAGGGTTTCCTCGAGTCATAACACAGGGGCTACACCTAAAGAAAACAAATCGAGCGATGGTAGAATATGATGAAATAGAATGAATGGTAAATAGCTAAAATAGCAAAGTGCAAAGTGTTTCCAAAATGCCTATTCCTACTGTGACGCCAAAAACTTTCGGCCACACCTTACGTGTGACCGCAAGTGCAGGTTTGTGGTAAGTAAACTAAATCAGTGGTAAGAGTGTCATATCCACGAGGAAATAAGGAATAGAAATACCAAGATTGCTACTTAACTAAGTGGAAATGAAACAATGATGGTGTGGATAAATATCGATGTGAATAAACTAAAGAAAATAAGAAAGAGAGGCACAATAAAATGATAGGGAAGGCATTCGATAAAAGTGGGATACTCGGATATTGTTCTTCCTATGACTATTGCTTGAAGTGCAAAACCATCTATTACTCTTCCTAAGTAATGCTTAATGAGTCATGGACATCCTTAAATACACCGTCCCAAACCTAAGGTCAACCGTGACTAACTCTACACTATGCCCTAGCGGAGAAATCAACCAGTCTCAACACCTCACACTGTGTAAAGATGCAAGAAGCTCTAGGGATTCCAAGTAATAAACCCTATTCCTATATGTAGATCTAATCCTTTGCTCCAGGCGAAAAACCACTAGTCACAATTAAGCCCCAGGTGTTAAAGTCACTTCAACGCTTCACTCTTTTGCTCACACAACTAAGCCCCAGCAGAGTTCAACCCTTAACCCTTCACTATATTGTGACCGCAAAGAACTCTTGGAATGTGGAGCCAAGATAAAACACACCGGAGGGGAAAGGGGATGCTTCGCTACCTCTCGACTAACCCTCTTGACCCTCTCCAATCTTGCTTTGTCTAACCCTCATGGTGTGTCACTCACTCACAAAGATTACCAATGCAGACTCTCAACCAAAGTGTCACTCTAATGGAGAAATCATTCAACAAGCATTCAAGATTAGAACTCAATTAAAGGCATCAATTAAGGGAAGCATAATAAAAGGTTAATGAAACAAATACATCCTAGGGTTCACAAATCCAAGTACCCACTAGGGGGTTTAGCTCTTGATGGAGCAAGATACAATCAATAATGAAATTGAAAGTAAAAACATGAAATCCATAGTAAAACCCCCTCGGTATTCATGTCGATGGTCTTGTAGTGTAGCCTCGTCCTTTTCAAAGGTCCCCTTGTCAAGCCTAGAGCACACATTGCCAGACCGATGCCGATGAAAGCTCCTGCAATAACTGCTACAGTAATTACTGTAATTATTTGCTATAGTACCTGCTACAGTATTCCGCCAAAATACTCCCGAATCCACACTTTTCATCGAGGCAACATAAATTGGCACACGTCTATGCCGTAGATCTCATCACTTCTTCAATAAAATGCCATATTGGTGAAGATCTTGCTAACATTGCACATGTCAGAATACACAAATGTGACTACCTTTGTGCCCCTCCAAACCATGTAATTTCTTGAGAAGGTGGAGGTTGGCACACATTCACGTATCTTCAATCATGACTTGTGTTTTCACATTTGTTCACTCCAAGACTTCATCAACAAAGTGCAATCACAATCTACTTTGGCTTTTTTCTTTCATATTTGGCTTCACAACATTTCATACATGAAATTTTATAAATACGCATGTATTAGCGCTAAAATCTGATAAAAGTAATGCTCATCGTAAGAAAAGAATACTTAGTATTACTAATACACAAGCACTTATCAAGATGCTTTTGTTTCATTGACTCGTGTTTTTCTACTTTAATTGATGTTTTAATTGAGTTTCAACTTTGAATGCTTGTTGTATTGATTTTCCCTTATAGTGACACTAGGGTAGAGAATCTATCTTGATAATTCTTATGGATGAGTGACAATCCATTAGGGTTAGACAAAACAAAGGTTAGAGAGAGGTGACAGGGAGTAAGTCGAGAGGTAAGCGGGCACGTCCCTTTTCCCTTCAACATGATTTATCCTACCTCTACATTCCAAGAGTTCTTTTGCGGTCATGATAGAGTGAAGTGCTAAGAGATAAATTCCATTGGGGCATAATTGCATAAGCATACAGTAAAGTGTTGAAGTAATTCTTAGTACTAGGGCTTAATTGAGACTAGCGGTCTTTCGCCTGTTCCAAAGGGTTAGATATATACTAGGGAATAGGCTTTATCACTTGGAGTCCCTAGAGCGTCATGCAACCCCGTACAGTGTGAGGTGTTGAGAGCATCTCTTTTTGCCGGGGTATAGTGTAAGGATTAGTCACAGTTGACCTTAGGTTTGGGACCGTGTGTCTTTGGATTTCCACGACGTATTAAACTTCAATTAGGAGGCATAATTAGTAGTTTACATTTGAAACAATAGTCCTAGTGTGAGCAATGTCCGACAACCCCATTTTCTTATCGATTGCCTCTCCTTCTCCCTATTGCGCTTATTTTCTTTTCTTTACTTTTATTTGCATTGATATTGTTCACACAACTCCTTAATCATTTTTACAATCGTTAAATAGCAATTCTTGTGTTTCTGAGCACTATTCCCTATGGATATGACTACCCACTCACCCGGGTACTTTATTACTTCAACAATCCGTGCACTTGCGGTACACACATGCAAGGGGTGTGCCAAGTTTTGGAAGTATTTTGCACTATGCTATTTTAGCTATTCATCACTTATTCTATTTCACACTTATTCTTCCATCGTTCTGATTTGTTTTTCTTTCTTTCTTTGATGCAGCTCTAGGTTATGACCTGAGGCAATCATTCGACATTGGTTGAAGGTAATCCGGACATTGGAAGAAGAATTAATAGATAGGGAAAGGAACCAATGCAAGAACAGTCAAATAAAACTGAGATAGAAGGGGAAGGGTATGATAATAGGGCAGAACAATATGAGCAGCAGAGGACACTCGCAGTTCTTGCCACTCATTCTAACATCGATGCGACCACCAATTCGCATTTCGAGTTTTGAGCTCAAGCCGGGAGCTTCATCCAAATATTACGAGTGGTCAGCGAGTTTAATAGTTTGGTGATGAGGGATCTGAACAACCACATCAAGAATTTCACTTAGAAGTATGCGACATGCTCAAGATTAATGAAGTAATGGATGATGTTATCAAGTTGAGAGTCTTTCCATTTTCCTTGAAGGGGAGAGCAAAGCAATGACTATATTCATTACCTAAAGCATCGATCACTACTTGGGAGAAGATGTAGAAGCTTTTCTTGCTCGATATTCCCCTCCCAGAAAATCTGCAAAGCTCAGGAATGAAATATCCTCTTTTGTGAAAACGGAATTAGAGTATCTTTTCGAGACATGGGATAGGTTCAAGGATCTCTTGCGGAAATGTCTTCAGCATGGGTTCCCTGAGTGGATGATTATCCAAACATTCTATAATGGTTTGAACCCAAGCACAAAGCAATTACTTGATGCAGCAGCAGGGGGTACCTTAGGAAGCAAGACTCCCGAAGAAGGCTGACATCTCATTGAAGAAATGGCTATAAACAGTTATCAGTGGAATACATGGGATAGAAAGAACCTAGCCGGACTTCACAAGATCGATGCAGTCACATCATTGGCGTCCCAGGTTGAGATATTAAGCAAGAAGTTAGACACTCTAACTTCTCTTAGAGTAGCAACAGTGATGAGTTGCACTGGATGTGGGGAAGGACATGCTCCATTTGATTTCCCGATTGCTATTGGTAGTACATCTTCAGTGGAACAAGTGGATTTTGTAGGCAATGCAATGAGAAGTTAAGAAAATTTGTATAGCAATACCTACAATCCTAGGTGGAGGGGCCACCTAAACCTTTCTGGGAGTAATCAAGGGAAACAGAATGTTATGGTACCAATGGGTTTCCAACAACAACAACAAGGCCCGAACATGGAGAATCGAGTTTTAATATTGGAGAATCGGATAACCGATTTAGAGAAGGCTTTGACCAAGTTCATTCAATCGTCTGATACAAGATTTCAATCTGTTGAAGCTACACTTCGCAGCCACACCGCATTATTGAATAACTTGGAGAGCCAAGTAGGACAAATTGCGAAGTCACTTTTAGAAATACCTCAAGGGAGTTTGCCTAGCAACACAGAGATCAATCCAAGAAAACATGTGAAGGCGATCACTTTGAGAAGTGGTCGTGAAGTTGAGAGTAGACTCTATAGTGAGAAGAGAAATGTTGAGTCACTCGAGATCGTGGAGGTTGAGGAGAGAGCCAAAGAGAAGGAGGTGACACCCTACCTTATAAGCCAAGAATCCCTTATCCTTCAAGATTGAGGAATAACCAAAATGATAAGCAATACAAGAAGTTCTTGGGTCTATTCAAGCAGTTGCACATCAATATTCCATTTGTGGAGGCGTTGTCTCAAATGCATCACTATGCAAAGTTTCTCAAGGACATCTTGACCAACAAGAGGAAGTTTTATGAGAGTACATCTGTGATCTTAGATGCTTCATGCTCGGTAGTGTGGCAGAAGAATATGCCGAACAAGAGTGAAGCCCTTAGTAGCTTCATCATTCGATGTAATATTGGTAATTTGGGTGAAGAAAAGGCATTGGCGGATTTAGGGGCAAGCATCAACATCATGCCTTAGACATTCTTTCAGAAGCTAGGCTTAGGAGAGCCTAGGCCCACTCGGATGACACTTCAGTTGGCCGATCGAACAGTTAGACATCAAAGGGGCATCATTAAAAGCATACCTGTAAAAGTTGACAAGTACATATTCCCTGTAGACTTTATGGTGTTAAATGTTGATAAGGATGTCGAGGTTCCATTGATACTTGGGAGGCCATTCTCACGCATCTCCAAGGCCCTTATTGACATGGACGGTGGGGAGTTGACATTATGTCTTGGTGATGACAAGTTGACATATCTTCTCGTCGAAAGCCATGTGACATTCTCTTGATTTTTGATGATTCTTTGTATTTTTCTTTGACACCATGATGAGGTTTATTGATGAATACATCTTTGGAAATGATGTGTCGGGACCCATTTGAGGTTGCTAGATCAAGAAGTGGAGAATGAAGAAATCTTATCACTTGGTCTAAAGGACAAGTTACAACCTACCCGGGGATCATGAAGGCGATGGTTCAAAAGATGAAAAGAGCAAGGAGTCGTCACAAGAGCGCCCAAATGCTAGTAGGTATATGCATAAAAGGGAGTAAGGATGGCGAACCCTTATGCATGGTAACAAGCTTGATAACTCTCCCTCTACCTTGAAACAATTATGTGCATCGTGCTTTCAGGTTCTAGGTAAGAGGGCAACCTTCATTTATGAACCCCCCATGAGGTAAGAACAGGTACATCAAGCTTATTGATGTTAAACAAGCGCTTCTTGCGAGGCCACCTAAATCTTTCTATTTTTCTAGTTTTAGTTTAGTACTTCAATGAATAAGAGCTTTAGTGTTGGTGTCTTGAGTTTTACATGTTATTGCTGTGCTTTTCTCATGGATTTTTGGTGTTTTAGTGTGCTTAAATGTGATCGACAAAGTTTCTAGGTCATTTGAGCATGTTTTCATAAGTTTCTGATCAAGTTTTCAGTGTTTATGCAGTCTCAGTATGTACATGAATGTTGCAGAAATTTTTCCGCAAAGTCTGTAATTTTTTCTGAGGCATCCAGAGAAGACACAAGGTCATGTGGAATTTTCACGCGGGCGTGTGTTTCCGTTCAGAGCTCATCTCGAGAAGACACAGGGGTGTGTATGCCCCTGTGAGCAGCCTTGTTACGTTCACATGCCTGTGGGTAATTTCCACACAGGCGTGTGGATCTCTGCAAAGTTCTCAGACTCCATCCGAAGAAGAGACAAGGGCACATGAATACCCTCATGAGATAACACACAGGCGGGGTAATTTTCACAAGCCCATGTGAGAACTTTGCGAGACTTCTCCTCCATCTACGAGCAGCTACGGGCGTGTGGGCGCCCTGCGAGTACTATGAGCATCCGAGATACCGTGTGGAATCCACGGGGTGTGGGCTGCAGCCATTTTCTTGAGAGGACGGAGGAAGCAGCGAGGGCATGTCGCTGCCCTTGTGGGTCGAGCACATGGGCATGAGGAATTTTCACACGCCTATGTGGATGTATTCAAAGGCTAGAAAGGCTATCTCGAGAGCACACCGGGCGTGTCTTTGCCTTTGTGAGTGGTCTTGTAGAAGTCACACGGGTGTCGGTAATTTCCACACGCCCGTGTGGATGCACAGAACAACAAGAGGCGCGACTTTTCTATTAAACATACTCGGGCCCCTTTATTCTATAACTCTCTATCACTCAAAAGTCACCTATTTTTACACCCGATCCCTCACCGTCTATTTATAGAGTTCTTGGGTTGTTTTCTGGCTGCATTCAAAGTTTTTATTCTCATTTCATCAATAAATTTCCCTTTTCTCTTTTCTTCACCTAATCTTGATTTCATTTTCTTATTATGCTAGTTTTGAATTGATTTCATGTAGAAGTGATTGGTGAATGCTGTTAGAGCTATTTTTAGAATGAATTTTTAGATGTATTTAGAGGATTTTGCGCATTTTGGGCCATGTTGCTTTCATGCCCAGAAGATCCCTGCAGGCGTGTGGATTCACGGAGAAATTGTTTTTAAGTTTGAATTGATCGTTTCTTTTCAAATTTTACAAGAATGGCTCCCAATTATGAGAATGCAGCTGACAAGCATCCCTGAGGGTCGTCACCTGAGCAGTTAGAGTTTGCGATTCCCGTGCATCAGGCTCGTTTCTACTGCAGTACTGCTATAGTAAAATGCTACAATGTTTGCTACAGTACTTAACTATAGTACTCTTTACACCGACATTCCAAACACCCTTATCTTGAGGCCACATGGCCGGTCACATGTCCATGTTGTAGGCTATGAGACTTTTCTTCATCGATGCATCCTTGGAAGATCTTGCAATCTTCACAAAGAGAAAGAACATGAAGATGTAACTGCCTTTGTGACCTTCCAACTAGTAAATTGGCTTGAATCTCCTTGGAAGTTGGCACACATCTCCACATTCATGAACTCCTCTTGTGTCTTGGTCTTGTCTTTGAATTGAACAAGAACTCCCAACATTGTGTCTTTATAGCCTATCTTTGCTTCCTTTTGACTCTTCAAGGCATTTACAACCTAATTGCATAAAAGAACACCAAATATACAATATGATACATAAACCATTGTAAAAATGATGCTCAATGCATGTAAAACATATAGGAAAATATGTCTACTAAAGCACTTATCGAGTGAGATAAGCGCCCATTTTTCATTATGTTGGATATCTAGTCTAAGAAAATAATGCGGGGAGGGTCTAGATATGACATTTTCAAACTTATCCATCTTTCTCTGCTTGAATTAATCTCTCAAGGATTATGTTGAACTCATGTAAAATGATATCATGCATGTACAAAGCACACTAATAGTAGCTCATCTCCTTCCCTTTTTGTACAATGGTAGCACATTCTCGGACCTTTTTAAAGCCTTCTTGTATGAAATCTTGGTATATTTGGTTGTATAAAGCCTGAGGGGCTTCTTTTAATCCATGCAATGTCTTCTATAACCAGTACACCTTGCTTTCATTACCTTCCTCAATGAAACCGTCATGTTGTGCAACACATATTTCCTCGGGTAAATATCTTGAGTAGGTATCATACTAAGGTCAATTTTCACTTTAAACATCCAACTTCAATTTGTATCACTTCGGTTACCCAAGTTCTATTTGGTTCCCTCAAGAGGATACTTATCTAAAATGCAACGCAGACAAGGGCATGAGATTATGTAAGTAATGGTTCCCTTTTGTGGAGGAACCATTACTTCCATCCAAACACACACTAAATGGTTTTTGGGAGGGATTTGATGACTTGGCTGCCGAAATTTCCTTGTTATCAATAACTCACTTCATCATCTATTGATGCGTGCATGCCACATCATGAATGATATCCACATGGAAACCTTTTATGTATACATGGACATCATTGATTTACATAATAAGTGGCCACGTGGATATCCTTGATGATCCATGCATGTTTTAGTAGATGATAAGGCGAACTGCTGCTAAGGAGGCAATTCCGACAACCACATTATCAAATGCCTCCCTGAAACCTCTTGGTACCTTCTCAGTAAAACTAAATTAAAGTTGAATATCTTAAATGATATAAATTAAAGTTTGATGCTCAAAGTGAAAATTGACCATACTACAGTACCTACTAAAGATATTTATCCCATATCTCGTCCAATAATTCTCCTTCTAGATAAGCTGAGTTAATGTCTAGCTAATAAACTAGTTAACATTGTTGTGCAACTAGAGGAAGGAACATCCTTACTATCTTAAACTTAGCAATTGTTGAAAATGTATCTTCAAAATTGATTCCATGTTGTTATGAGTAAATCTTTGGTACCAGTCACACCTTATGTCTTTGAACACTTCCGTTAATATTGTTTGGTCTTAAACACCCATTTTACACCTATAGGTGACTTACCTTCTAGTAGCTCAGCCAAGTTCAAGGTGCTATTTTTCTCAATAGCTGTAAGTTCTTCATGTATTACCTCCTTGCACTCTTTCTTCATTTCTACTTCACTATACATGATATGATTCAAGGCTACAAGTGCAAAGGAACACACATCGTAGAACTCTCTCAATGACCTGAGCATTTGAGATGGAGATTCTTTAGAGATTGATTGTGTTTCAGGTCTTCTAGCTGAAGAAGAGTCATTAGTTGATGACCACTGGGAGAGTTTCAAGTTGCTAATTTGAATCTTAATAAAAAGGTGTAGATGAAGTTGTAACAACTGGTAGTTGGTCTTTTGAAATGTCAAGTGGAATCTTGATCACTTCCCGTAAGTGTCTGCGGTATCATAAAGTAATACCCCTCAAATGCGAGCACGAGGGGTCGTATTCCTAAGGGCCCGAGGCTACTCTTACTTCCTTTTAGCTATGTTGTTTAACCTCCAAGTTTGAATGTGATAGTGATAAAACAAATAAACAAGTAAAATGCAAATAAAATACTAACAATGAAGGCAAGATACGGGGGATAATCAAGGGAAGAAAGCGGTCCGGATGAGGATCTTCTCAGGGGATACTAAAGTCTGCAGGATGCCAGAACTAACATGCAAATGGCTAGTTGGACCGAGAAAACCCTATATTAGGTCAACCCAATGGTCACGGCAATTGACCCCTAATCCGGTATGAGTATGGGATACGGAATCTCTTCCGCCCAAATCCAAATTGTCCTACGATTGCAATGGGAAAGGTGGTTTTCTCAAGTTAGGGTTAGAATACAAGCTAATACTTAACCCTAGAATTGGAGGGGTATAAATACCCGATGGTCACAGCGTATTTATACGTGTTTCCCTTCCAAGCTTGGTGAGTCTAACACTAGGGCAATGGTCATGCAACCTATCATTTCCTAGAAGTTGATACACCGAGTTCTCATGCATACCAATGCATTCAATTACACCAAGCAAGGATCATAAACATGCCAAAAATACAATAGAAAGAAAGAACCAAAGCATCCATAGCAAGCGAAGTTCACCTCCAAGGTTCACCTACATCCAGGTGACCTTGGGGTTTGAATATTCATAGTCATCAAATACAACAAGAAATCCGTGCAAACAACCAAACAAAACATAAGAAACACTCCATCAAAAGAATGAAGGCGGAGAAGTTTCCAAAGGCGCACACAAGAGGTGGCTTCCCTTGTCTTCAACCTCCTCTACACAAGCCCTAGGAGTAGATCTCGCCCAAAAATCGCACTTCTCCACATGAGAATCCTCCGTGGAAATGCCCTCAAAAACCTTACTTCTAGCTCCGATTTGGTGTGGTGGTGGTGAGCTCCAAGAAGAAGGCCTCCTTCCTTCAAAAAGAAACCCTAACAATGCTTATAAAGGGATGAACTCGGGTTTTCCTGGGTGGCCTCACCCTCATAGTCTTGCCCGACAAGGATGGTCATAATATTGCCTCATAAGAAATCCGGACTTAAGACTTTTTTTCTGAAATTTTTCATGTTCCGGGGCTGCTTCTGATT
Organism: Dioscorea cayenensis subsp. rotundata; assembly: GCF_009730915.1. Classification (NCBI taxonomy): domain Eukaryota; kingdom Viridiplantae; phylum Streptophyta; class Magnoliopsida; order Dioscoreales; family Dioscoreaceae; genus Dioscorea; species Dioscorea cayenensis. The sequence continues at coordinate 7,540,281 of NC_052471.1, read as the reverse complement.
GCATATACAGTCCCCGGGGTCCAAAAATGACGTTTTTGATGTCAATTTCTTCTTACATTCCATCATTGAGCTCACCTAGGCTTCTTTTGTGCCTGAAACATCAAATAAAATGATTAAATTATAAAAAAGTCATCAAGTTCTCAATAAAATACAATAAACATGCGCATCGGTACGTACAAAATACGTACATTTAGACGCTTATCAAACATCCCCACACCTAAGCGTTTGCTTGTCCCCAAGCAAACAAACATGAAGAATAGGGGCAAGAAGATAAATGGCTAAATGCATGACCTCAAGCTCAAGTGTAAAGGACTCCACAAGCACGAATGGACAGAAATCAAGAAGTGAGTTGTTCAATGAATAGTGAAGTGATAATAGTTCTGTCTCATCTAGAGTGCTCCTGTGAATGTGTGTGCTAATTCCCCCTTGACCTCCACACCCTGGATTATCCCAGGATGCCCATTCACCCCACACAAAATGAAAATGACATTAAGACGCTAAAGACATCCTCAATACTCAATTAAGAATCCTCTGGTTCCTAGGTAAAACTCTAACTTTCAAGTGGCTACGTAGCAAGCATCAGGGGAACAAGAGAGTACATTATTTCTTTCACACAAATATACAACATACACACTTTTTCCTCCGAGTCCGACTAGACTAGACTGCAGCAAAAAAATTTTTACAATCTTTTACGTTGGATGCACATGCTTGATTAGGCACAAGAGCCACTAGCGTACTCGAATCCGATCTACATAGATGCATTCATGCTATACTAGCGGAGGAATCTGTCATGAGACTCATTTTTCGTTTTTCTCATTTTTCTTCTTTTTATTTTCTTATCACATGCACAAGCTGTATCTCATGTCCCCTAAGTATAAAACTTGCTACAATAGTTCACTTTAAGGTAGAAAACAACAAAGGAACTCAAAAGCGCTTAAAAGTGAATTGAAGATAGAATTTAACAAATTAATGCCAAAATCATAATGATGGGTTGGTTGGAGTGTACAAGGTGAAAGTGCTCATGAACATGTATAAAGGTGCCCAAAAGATGATACAGATCTACATTCAAGCACAGATAGAGTACAACTCACAACTATCATTCTACCGAGCTAGGAAGTCCTTAACAATGAAATCATAGCTATCATTGGTGATTCAAGCATGCAATTGTAAAAATACTCCATCCCCACACCAAAAGTTGTACATTGTCCCCAATGTAACTAAATCCAGAGAACAAAAGGTGGGAGCGATAGGCAATAAATACAAGAAAATGGAGTAAGAAACTTCCCTAGTCATGTGATGAAGAGATTGACACTCGGGTCCGGACTTAGGGAAAAACAGTGTGATGAGGGTATGGAGTGTACCGTGACTTGAACAATGGCCCTAAAAGCAACAAAAAACACTGATCACACTTCCGAAAGCAACAATAATAGAGAGTAGCGCAAAAGCAGGGTTTTAAATAGATAAAAAAAAGTTTAGTAAGGGGGAACCCTAACTAACTCCCCACAAAAACACACTACAATGACAACACAAAAGTACAGTCAAGACAAAGAAATAAATAACAAAAATAGATAAATATCCATGTGTTGGGTGCCTAGAGATCAGGTGGAAGCGATGATGACGCGCAGGTGGTAGCTGCAGAGGTGGTGCCAACCAATGAGGATAAGCTGCGCAAGAATGTTAAGATGTTGGCGGTGTTGCTCTCAATACGGCTCAGTGATGCAACCAGGTCTCAGTGTCCTTGCTTAAGCACCTGCAGCAGTTGGTAGACCTCAGTATGAAATTCTTTAAACTGTGCTTCTAGAGAAGGTCTGCACACCCTGGATTCCTGCTCGGGTTCAGATTCAGACTCAGAAGTAGACTCAGCATCCTATGAAGGGCCGGTGTCATGTGCATTTGTTCAATGATGCTGTGCAAGCTTGTAACCACCGTCCCGCTTTGTAACTATCCCAATGCATACAAGAGTCTGCATCCCGAGCGGGCTGATAGTGCCAACAAGCTGCCATGCCACTGAGTGCACGCTCAATAAAGGCCATGCCTCTAATCATTCGTGGTGATGTATGGTCCGAGCAAAGATGGCCCTCAAGGCGAACAAACCGCCTCGGTATGCTAGGGACTTCCGCAACAAGGTATTCCATGTGGAGGGGGTGACGCTCAATAATTGACAAGGTCCCCTTTCTTATATCCTGCAAGTGCACGGGTTTGTTGAAGTAATAATCCCGGGTGAGCGAGGTCGAATCCACAGGGAGTAGGGGGTAAAGATACTTAATTCGATTCTGAGCTATGTGAAGTATCAACCATGATAAGTGTGGTAATGATTCAATTCTCAGAAATTAAAAGCAACAAGTAAGAGAGCAAAAGTAAGGAGGAGGCAAGGCAATCGATAAAGATGGGGTACTCGGATGATGCTTCACCTAGGATAATCGCTTCAAGTGCAAGAACTCTCTATTATGCTTCCTAATCAATGCAATGGTGAGTCATGGAAATCCTTACATACATAGTCCCAAATCTAAGGTCAACTATGCCTAACTCTATACATGTCCCGGTGGAGAAATCGAACAATCTCAACAGCTCACACTCGCATAGAGTTACAATGAGCTCTAGGGATTCCAAGTGATAAGTCTCTTCCTAGATTTAGACCTAACCCTTTGGTCCAGGCGGAAGGTCCCTAGCCACAATTAAGCCCTAGATACTAAGATCACCTCAACGCTTCAATCCATTGCACGCGCAACTAGGCCCCAGCGGAGGTTCATCCCTTAGACCATTCACTCTATTATGGCCGCAAAGAACTCGAGGAACGGAGGTAGAACCTATCACGTCGGAGGGGAAAGGGGACGCTCCTCTATCTCTCGACTCACCCTCTCAACCCTCTCCAACCTAGCTTTGTCTAACGCTCGTGGTGTGTCACTCACTCACAAGGTTACCAACAAGAACTCTCAACCCTAGTGTCACTCTAGGGGAAATGTTCATACAATCAAGCATTCAAGGTTGGAACTCACAATAAACATCAATTTATTGGAAGCATAATAAAGAAGTTCAATGAAACGAATACATAATAGGGTTCACAATCACCCAAGTACCCACTAGGGGTTTAGCTCTCCATGGAGCTAAGTACAATCAAAGAAATCAAATGTAAAAGCAATGAATCCATAAAGAAACCCCCTCGATGGTCGTGTCAATGGTCTTGTGGAAAGTCCTCTACTCGTCGTCCAAGGATTCCTTCATCCATTATAGGATATGCCTCGATCGAAGCTCCCCTACCAACCTTTTTCCTAATGGAATCACGATGTCGGAGCCGTAGAACCTCTCAAAAACCTTGGCCAATACCCCTCAAACCCCTAGCCGAAGCCTTCTCGCAAGTTGGCAAAAAGAAGGAGAAAAGAATGCCAAAATCGGGGCTGAATCGGCTTTAAATGGGGCTTGAATCGGGCAACTCCACGGGCGTGGACGATACACGCGCCCGTGCGGAATTTCCACAGGGCGTGGATAATTTCCACACGCCCATATGGATTCTCTGTTTCTCTGATTTTTCAGCCGGCTATGAGCAGTCTGCTCTTTCGTAATTGCTACGAGCATCGCTACGATGCTACCCTACGATCTTTGACTCGAATAACTTCCCAATTCCATACTTTCATCGGGGTAACACAAACGGGCACACGTTCATGTCTTGAATCACTTTCTTCTTCAATGATATACATATTGGTGGGGTTCTTGTTGTAATATGCATAGGTCGGAATGCTCGAGTGTGACTGCCTTTGTGCCCCTCCAAATGGATGTGCTCACTCGAATGCGAGGAGGTTGGCACACACTCTAGCATCTCACACCTGTCCTATGTTTTCACATTTGAACCTTAGCAAGATCTCCTCCAAAATAAGTGCATTATGATCCACATTGGCCTATTTCCTTCATACTCGGCCTCACAGCCCTACCTACGTAAAAGTAACATAAAAACACACATATTAATGTAAAAACCTGAGAAAAGTAATGCTCAACATAAGGAATGAACGCTTCGCATTCATATCGCACAAGCACTTATCAATAATGCTGTAGAGCATCAATAAATCTATGCGAGATACCATCCTCGTAGAGTCTAGCCATCCCCCGATACCTCTAGTAAGTAGAGCATGTTTGTAGCGATGCGCAGGGTTCGACATTTGAGACTGCTTCCGTGTCTTCCAACAAGTTGCCATGAAAGCCCAATACTTCTCACTTGTTACCAGGTACGGAAAATCCTGTGATAAGTCTTTGAATCCAGGTGTGAGTGTATATGCTTCGGTGTAAAGTCCCAAGAGTACACCTAAGTGATCTTGCGTAACCCGATGCTTCTTCCCGAATGCACGAAAGGAGATAGAACTTGGTTGGTGAGTGAATAGACAATGCTTCAAGACCTCGATGGTGCTCAAAACATCTAGTGTTAACTCCTTGTAGGTGGGCTCTTCAATGGAGAATAATTTGTCCCACCCACTATGGAAGATGAGCTCCAAGATGATACCATCCAACCTCAACAACAGCTTCTAGACATCCCAATCTATTCTCTGAATGGTTCCAAACCCCTTCCGCGATAAAAGTGCATAACGGGTCTTCCTCTTCATTATTAAACTTTGGTTTGTTGGGAGGGGGAGAAGGGTCCCTCCTAGCCTTCTTGTAGGCCACTTTCTTCACCCTCATACCTACAAGACCAAGGGAAGAACAATTAACCAAGTTTTAAACAAATACAATCTCAATGGAATGAAAACTAGTAAAAATGCCATTGCTACAGTAAGCCCTAAAACATTTTGCAAGAACCTTGTTTGTAAATGGAGCACAACAAATTTACAATCACAAAGTTTCATTCCACACATGCTCCACCATCCAAAGAGAGCAAAAGCCCCACAGAATCAGCCCAAAAAGAACATCAAAAGCTCAAGGTTTGAGAGATGAGAGATATACCTTAACCATAGAGTAAATGGGGTGATTCAAAAGCTTAAAATGGCCAAGAGAGTGTTTAAACCTTGAAATTCCTTCACAAAATAAGTTAGAGGAGGAGGATAGTGATCTAGAGCAAAAGAAATGAGTGGATTTGGTGGAGAAATGAGAAAGTTATGAGAGAAAGAAGATGAGTGTGTGAGTGAGAAGAAAGAAGATGAGTGAGGGGCTAATTTAAGCCCTCACTCGGGTGTCCTTGTGGGTGCCCTTACGGATACAAGGTCTCTCGGGATGGCTCACAAGTGCCTTTGCGGGCGCAAGGGCACCCGTGAGAACCCTCTGGATGCCTCACGGGTGTCCTTGCGGGCACAAGGGCACCCGTGAGAGCATTCTGGATGGCTCACGGCTTCTCTCACTGTCATAAAATGGGTGATTTCCAGATTTTCATCAACTTAGCCTCCTCCAAACCTAAAAAACAATGAAAACAAAGCCAAATTAAGCACATAAACACTCAAGAATTTAATTTCATGGAGTCTAAACATCAAATCACTCAAGGCATTCTCAACGACATGGATGAAAAACATAAGAAAGATGATGAACAAGGCTACCAAACATGCACAAAAACTAAAGAACACATACCACAACCACTCAAATAATACGAAAAGAGAAGGTAAAGAGTTCAAAAGCTTGGGTTGCCTCCTAAGAAGCACTTGTTTAACGTCGTTAGCTTGATGTGTTTTACCTCATGATCATGGTGGGACATATGGTGGAGAGTTACCTCCATTCTCTGGAAAAGTGTTGTTACCCAGAAAGTTCATTGAGAGACAAGAAAAAATTTGGAACTTGCCATGGCTCTCGAAGTATATGCGGTCTACCTCCTTGGGTGGCGTTGTGGAGACAAACACACTTCTTTTCAATCTTTCATTCGCTTTTCTCCACACTTTTTTCACGGTTTTCTTTTTCTGTCCATGAGGTGGTGGGCTAGCCTCCATTTGGGCCACTTTGTGAGTTGGTGGAGGATAGGGGACCTTGGCCTCAACCTCATTGATCTCGAACCCCTCCAAGTACTTGTCCAAGGGATTTAGAGCCAAAACCTCCTGCACACAATCAGAGATGATTAAATTAGTATTATCAGTAAAGTATAAAGTATGATCATGATCAAGTGTGGTTTTCATTCCTTCATGGAGGGTGAAGACCACTTGTTCATCTCCAACTCTCAAGGTCATCCTGCCTCACTTGACATCAATCAAAGCACCAGAAGTGTTAAGGAATGTGAGACCGAGAATCAAAGGGACGTCAACATCATCGTCCACATCTAAAATCACAAAGTCTACTGGAATGATAAGTTTGTCAACTCGAACTAGAACATCCTCAACCACTCCTCAAGGTCTTCTCACTGAGCGATCTGCAAGCTGCAGGGTCATCCGTGTGGGCCTCAAATCTTCTAACCCTAACTTCAAGAACAAATTATATGGAATCACATTTATACTGGCCCCATAATCGGCTAAAGCATTTTCTTTCATTCCTTCCCCAATCACACAGGGGATGATGAAGCTGCCGGGATCGGTGAGTTTCTTAGGAAGCATCTTCTGGATCACGGCAGAATAATTCCCCAACAGAGTCACAGTCTCCAAGTCTTCTAACTTCCTCTTGTTGGTGAGCAGATCCTTCAAGAATTTAGCATACTTGGGCATATGTGAAAGAGTATCGACCAGGGGGATGTTAATGTAAAGTTGCTTGAAAATGCCAAGGAACTTTTTGAATTGGGCTTCTTCCTTATCTCCCTTGAGCTTGGAGGGGTATGGCACTACAGGCTTATACTCAGGCCCCCCCCCGGATCGGAGACTCAGGAACATCTTCATCAGGCTTCTTCTCACTCTTTTCACTCGCATTCTCACATGAACTAGGGTCTTCCCAAATAGCTACCCCATCATTGGAGGCACCTGGGCTCTCCTTGGCCCTTGCCTCCAACTGTTTCCCACTTCTTAGTGTGACAGCCTTCAAATGCTCCCTCGGGTTGCTTTCAGTGTTGCTTGGTAAGCTACCTGAGGGTCGTTCTGATTGTGCTCTAGCAAGCTGTCCCACCTGGTTCTCAAGAGATTGCATAGACGCTTGAAGTTTTCTCAACATAGTGCTTATCTCACTGAACTGTCCCCCATGATGTGTTAACTGATTGTTAATATTCTGAAATCTTGCCTCAGTATTAATCATGAAATTTGCCAACACATCTTCAGTGATATATTTCCTGTCTTGTGGTTGTTGGGGCTGAAACTGAGGACCTTGAGGTGGTGGTGGTCTTTGTTGTGACTGACCTTGGTTCCAAGAGAAATTTGGATGGTTCTTCCACCCCGGGTTGTAAGTGTTGCCAAAAGCATTTCCCGGACCCTTTGGTCCTCCACTGATGTACTCTATTGACTCAATCGGTGCAGGGGAAGCAACAAGAATGGGGCACTGGGTTGTTGCATGCCCAGCACCACATGTTTCACATGACATCACTGCCTTAGGACTTGAGCCAGAACCCAACATGAACTGATCAAATCTCTGTGTCAAAGCTTCAACCTTTGCGGCGAATGCATTGTTATCCATGACACTCTTGGTCAAAGCATCCACTTTTACAGCCAAAGCAATGGTTTCATTCACCTCGTACAGCCCTGCTACCCTTGGTGCCTTTTGTCTGGTGCTCCAATGACATTCGTTGCTAGCCATGTTCTCGATTAATGTCTCAGCTTCTTCAGGGAGTTTGTTGCTCAAAGAACCACCAGCGGCTGCATCGATGAGCTGCCTTGTAGCATAATTCAGCCCATTACAAAGCATCCACACCCTCATCCATGCAGGGAATCCATGATGAGGATACATGCGTAGAAGATCCTTAAACCGTTCATGTGCCTCAAACAATGTCTTGTTGTCCCCTTGCCTGAAGGATGAAATCTCCTGTCTCAGTCTCCCTGCCTTGCTTGGTGGGAAATATCTAGCAAGGAACTTCTCCACCATGTCTTTCCATGTGGTGATGGAACCCGGAGCTAAAAAAGTGAGCCATCTATATGCCGCTCCTCTCAGACTGAATGGAAATAATCTCAACTTAATGGCATGATCAGATACAGAGTTGATCTTGAAGGTTGAGAAAATTTGAAGCGAGAAAGATGAGCATGTGGGTACTCATCAGCTAACCCATCAAACTGTACTGAGTTTTGAACCATTCCTATCGTGCTTGCCTTGATCTCAAAATTATTGGCCGGAACAGTAGGTGCTTGCACACTAAATTCTTCCCCGGTAAATTGTGGCCTCTCAAAATCGGATAAAGTTCTCCTTGGCTCGGCCATAACTGAAGGCTCACTAGATTCAACCCGGATCTCTTGTTGTCTTGAACTTTCGGCCACTTCTCTCAACCATTGATGCAAGTCTCGTTCAATCTCGTCGTTGGGCTCAACTAAATTCACTTGACTCGCTCGTGTCATAAGATGGGTACCTTGCAAGATAATTAGAGTCAAGACTTAGATATTGAAGAAGAAGAAAAAAAAAGAAGAAAAGAGAATGCAAATGGAGGAATGATGAAATATATACACAAATGATAAACAAAAACAATACAATGTCAAATCAACACGCTTAAGTTTTCCGAGTATTCCTCGTGGGGTCCCTGGCAATGGCGCCAAAAACTTGATCGCTTCCCCGCAAGTGTATGGGATCACAAAGTAATACCCCTCGTGTGAGCATGAGGGGGTCGTATTCCTAAGGGCTCGAGAAGCTACTCTTACTTCCTCTTCGATATGTTGTTTAACCTCCAAATTTGAATGTGATAGTGATAAAACAAATAAACAAGTAAATAAAATGCTAACAATTAAGGCAAGATACGGGGGATAATCAAGGGAAGAAAGTGGTCACGGATGAGGATCCTCTCGGGGGCTACTACAGTGTGCAGGATGCCAGAACTAACATGCAAATGGCTAGTTGGACAGAGAAAACCCTAGATTAGGTCAACCCGATGGTCACGGCAATTGACCCCTAATCCGGTACGAGTATTGGATACGGAATCTCTTCCGCCCAAATCCAAATCCTCCTATGATTGCAATGGGAAAGATGGTTTTCTCAAGTTAGGGTTAGAATACAAGCTAATACTTAACCCTAGAATTGGAGGGGTATAAATACCCGATGGTCATGGCATATTTATACGTGTTCCCTTCCAAGCTTGGTGAGTCTAACACTAGGGCAATTGATACACCGAGTTCTCATGAATACCAAAGCATTCAATTACACCAAGCAAGGATCAAAAACAAGCCAAAATACAATAGAAATAATCAAGCATCCATACAAGCACAAGTTCACCCCCAAGGTTCACCTACATCCGGTGACCTTGGGGTTTAGTTGTTCACAGTCATCAAATACAACATGAAATCCATGCAAACAACCAAACAAAACATAAGAAACACTTCCTCAAAGAATGAAGGCCGGAGAAGCTTCCAAAGACGCAACACAAGAGGTGGCTTACCTTGTCTTCAACCTCCTCTACACAAGCCCTAGGAGTAGATCTCACCCAAAATCTCTCTCTGCTCATCGAATCCTCCGTGGAAGTGCCCTCAAAACCTTACTTCTAGCTCCGATTTGGTGTGGTGGTGGTGAGCTCCAAGAAGAAGGCCTCCTCCCTTCAAAAGAAACCCTAACAATGCTTATAAAGGGATGAACTCGGGCTTCCCTGCGGGTGGCCTCACCCTCACAATACTGCCCACAAGGATGGTCATAATATTGCCTGTAAGGAAATCCAGACTTAGACTTTTTCTGAAATTTTCATGTTCCGGGCTGCTATAGTGCGTGTACAGTGCCTGGGGTCCAAAAATGACGTTTTTGATGTCGATTTCTTCTTACATTCCGTCGTTGAGCTCACCTAGGCTTCTTTTGTGCCTGAAACATGAAATAAAATTATTAAACCATAAAAAAGGCATCAAGTTCTCAATAAAATACAATAAACATGCTCATCGGTACATACAAAATACGTACATTTAGATGTTTATCAAATCTTCACTTGTTTGTTCTCATAATAGTTATCGTAATACCACTGTGCATCTTCATTGAAAACTACATTTCTATTGAACGTGATTGTTGATAAGGAAACCATAGTCATCTACTATACGCAAGTGTACTTGTTGATCGAGTAACAAAGTGTGCTGAAAAGCAAGGTTATTAGTTCACATGGAACTAAAGAATACTAGAAATGACTCTATATCTGAAAAATTAATCTAATCAAAATAGTGGAATATAGATGTAAAGTAAAAACTGAGAATGAAAATATAAATAGAATATATGGCTAAACAAGCATGAAGAAAGGGTGTTCGAGCATAGACTTCCCTAGAGTTTTATAGGTACTGGACAATGGTTGTATAACTTTTTCAATCTTGCTGAACAAAGAGAGATCCTAAAACATAATACCTTTTTTCAAGGTGAGTGATTGAGTGTGTGGATTCGCACGCAAGTGTATGTGTCAATCGAAGTAATACATGCAAAAGAGCAAGGTCAAATCCACGGAGACTAGATAGTACTAGTACTATCTCTATATTAGCTAGCTAACTAAATAACAAAGATCAAATCCAATTTCATAATAAAATAATTAAAATAAATAAAAGACCAAATAAAAGAGGAATGAGACCTAGACGAATGGATGAAATTGTACCCAAATTAACTTCACTTTGTAATTAATAAAGTATTGCAATTCAATAAAGATAAATCCCTTGGCTAAACGGATCGAAGGAATTCAAAAGTACACCAAGTGCTCTCTCAAGACTCCCTAGTGACTAATCCTATGCTATAATGGAAGTGAATCTCTTCTACCTCTATGATAGCAGGATTGCAATGAGCTCTAGGAATTCCATGTTAAGAATTGGAGATAACTACCAAGATTCTAGTCAAAAGGTACATGGCACCTTAACAATCTCTAACTAGCAACAGTGATACCTATTCATCTATGTGTGATCTTCTCCAATGGATCTCTTGATACAAATGTGACTTCATAATGGTAAAGCCTCTCTTCATACGCAAAACCAACAAGATAAAATAGGATGCATTAAAAAGCCAAAGGTAATCTACATTAAAAAATAATAAAAATATGAAAGTATTCCCATGCTACATCAATTCGGGCACCTAAGGAAGTTAGCCTTCCATGGGGCCTAGGTTCATCACTACAAAATGTAAAGCAATCTCTAAAGCCCTAGACATAAGAAGAAAACCCCCATCTAAATGATGTGATGTTGGAGTTGATCTAAGATGCTATCATCGCTAATAAATCACCACTTTGGCAAGTCCTTCGAACTCCTCCTTAATCTCTTGGAAGCTCCTACAAACCCTAGCAAAATCATTTTCCATTTATTTTCTAGAAATTCGGCGAAAACTTGAATGCCCTAAAACCATTCAAAATTTCTTTTTATAATTATAGGAACCCGACCAGTATACAGGCCTTGTACTTCTTCCTCTTGTTGTGTTACTCTAAAATTTTCTCTGTACTATGGCTTTTGAGTTGCACTGCGATGTATTCTTCTTTTGCTCATTTTCTAGTCAACTCTTTGAATGTACACAGGCATGTTCTTCATCTATATTGCCATGTTCTTCTTAATAGGAGGCGCATTGGGGAAGACACAGTGTCTGTGTGCTTCTTTGAGAGGTTCTCTGCCGAAGTCTACATGGGCAGGTACACGGGCGTGCACGCTACCCTTGTATTTCTCTATTTGTTGCTTTTGGCACAATTTTACTCCTGATTTCCTTCTTTTGGCTCTTGTTGTGCTTATTTTGTCCTATGATAAATAATAGAAGAACTAAGTACCAGTTATCGATAAAAACATGGTCTTAAGGATCCCTTTAAGTGCTAAATAAGACCGATACAAAATGTATAATAGAGCATTTATCAGTGAGTAGCAGCTAGTCCTATATGGTGTTGATACAAATTACCCTATAGCTGCAATGCACTCTATGAACTCTTTCTAGAAAAAGCACCACTCAAATGATAGACAACTCTTCTCATGAAGCAATTATCCTGAAACCCATATAAAGTATAATCAGAATCTCTTCCGAAAGCTATGCCCTATGATTTCCAACTCACTTGGAAAGTTTATGATTGGAGAAATCTCAATTCCAAAGTATCCTATCTCTAGGAAAACTCATGATTCCCTTTAGTTACAGATACTCTATAGTAGGTGGATCTTTCGATTCATCACACAAGTACAAGAAACATGGATTCTAGGCTTTCGCCATATTAGAATTCAACACAATAGAAACACCCAACTAAATTCAACAATACATGATTGCAATTAACAAATCAATACAAAACTAATCGACCCCTTTGCATGTTTACAAGTGCACAAGTCATCTAATAATAAAAGTGTACCCAACCTGTTCGAGTAGTCCAATTTATAGGAATAGGAATAGTAGAAGTAAATCAATACGTAACTGAATCAATATATTACGTATTGCTCTAAATTCAATTAAATTCATCTTCGCTTTTGAGGTTCTGTTTGTTGGATGATATTGTAGTCCGCAGGTACATTATCGGGTAGGGTTCTGCTTTCATTTTTTCATTTTCATTATCGGCTAATATCAACATTCATTTTTAATCAGATAATGATAACTTTTTGCCCTTTAACTTTCGCTTTTCTCGCTTTAAGTTTAGGTTTCTCTCGCTTTAAATTTAATATTTTCTCGCTTTAAAATATCCTTATTATTTAATAATATCAATGTAATTACAACAAAAAAATATACTTAATATTTTTCATTTAAAAATATCCTTATTACTTAATAATCTCTTTATAGAGTGTAATGTAATGTTCGATTTTTTATGTGCGACGGGAGTGGAAACGCTTGGGGAACCGAACGTGTATTAATTATGCTTGGGGAACTGCTAGCACCATCCCGTTGTACATTTTAAGCGGATACAAATTTATTTTAAACGATAAAAATAACAGTTAAATGCAGAGAATAAAATATTTAAAAAGCGTAAGAGATATATTTAAAATATAAAAGTTCAATATTTAAACAATAATAAGAAGTATATACACAATGCCTAGTCAGCAATGATTCATTCCACGATCCGCGATCGTGACCTGAAACGTGGCAATGGCTACAACGCAACTTGCGGACCTCGGACGCTTACGACTCGATCCTCTTTCGTCTAGGACACCCAGGTTGCCTTCTCGTCACAAGCGGTCGCAAACGCAGTTCGCGATTTTCATCCATCGGCCTGTCATTGTCCGGTATGGGGAATATAGCTTCCTTATAAGCCATTTTTTGAAGTCGAAGCTTCCTTCCACAGATCACCCGGTGTTTCTCGTTCTTAAGAATTTGAAGTCAAAAATTCCTTTTGATTGCAAAATTCTAAGCGCGTCTCCGAAATGTTCAACGCCTTCAAAAACATTGTCCAATATCCAACGACAACACTTCGACTTGATCGGATGAGGAAGGAAGGCATGCCACACCCTCGAGCTCGCCATGATGTGGAAATGTAGCGCCGCCAGATTCGACTCGCCAACACTTTTAGTTTAAACGAACACGATCAATATTTAAACGAGACACAAAAATATTTAAACGATAAACATAAATCTTAAACGTTAAAAACAAAAAGTTAAATAATAAGTTAATAAGTTAATGGAAACTTGATAAATGTAAACGAGTGGCAGTGGATAATAAACAATAATTAACTTCTACAACTATATAAACATAAACGAGAAGAAACTTACAATGAGAAGAACTCGCTTTTCGTGAGGATACGATGCCACATCATCTCGCTCCCAACAACAAGATCAACAATGTAACATTTGAAGATGGAGTGCACGCGGACACATGCTACCGGAAGTCAACCTCGCTTTTTATATGAGACATACCGTTTTATGTCCATCGGGTGTGATAAACTTCACCCCGACACGGGAAATATCGAGCCCCATCGCTCACATATTTCACTAACACTCGATTCCCAAGAAGTCGGGCCACGTGAACATTAGCACTGCCCCTCCCCGTCTGTATCTAGCAATAGCACAAAAACTCTCCATAATTTAATCGGAAGAGCTAAAAATTGAATACACCAAATGAGAAGAAGAAAAAAAGAAGAAGAAGAAGAAGAAGAAGAAGAAGAACAAGAACAAGAACAAGAAGAACAAGATATGAGCCTTCTAAACTTTGTTTTGAGAAAAAGCAAGCGTGAGGCATTGAAAAACTATGCATAAAGAAAGTTATGATTGGGCGCCATTTTTTTCCCACCTTTTGCAAGGGCAAAAAAGGAATTTCATATCGTGGACCCACTTCAACTTACCGGTGGGGGGTTAAAAGGAATGTAAAATATAACGGAGGGTCATCCGGGTGTGCAAAAAGTTGGAGGGTTTTTGGGAAGTTTTGAAAATTACGAGGGGTGAACAGTAATTTTCCCTAATAAAAATAAACAAATATATGTAGACAATTAAACAATAAATTTATATATTTTAATGTTTAAAAGTAATGTTTTGAAAAGAAAGAAAAAACTATTATTTGTATCGAGAGAGAAAGAGAAAGAGTTGGTGTAGAACCCATAAAAAAAAGTCAATCAAAACCAAACAAATTTTAGAAAAATAAAGTCACTATGATTTATATTATGTACACCAGCACAAATACTAATGCTTATGTTATGGGCTTTATCTAATGATGCAAATTATAAAAAATAATTCTTTTTTACAAAACAAATCACTTAAAAAATATGAAAAATTAATCAAACACTAATATTATCATATAAATTTAATCAAATAATAACAAATAATATAATATAAAAATAATAAAAATAATAAAAAAAAATCATATATAGATATATGAAAAAACAATAAAAAAATTAAAATAAAAACACAATATATCTATTTATTTATTTTATTTATTTTACAATTAAAATATGAAAAAACCATGTGTATATATATATATGGAAAATAATAGGAAAAAATGAAAACAAAATTAAAATAGAGAAAATCATGCCTATATTTATATATGTATTTTTTTGTATATAATATAATGTTAGATACATATATAGAGAGAGGGAGGGGGAGGGGGAGGGGTTATTGTTGTGGGATCCACTCAACTAAATTAAAAATGAAAAAAGACCAATTAAAATGTGTGAAATGGCAGCATATGAGAGGGATATGTGTATTGTTAGTTAAGATTAATATTATGTATATATACTAGTGTAAAGGGCAGTAATGCTATGGGTGCAATATGTAATGAAGAATGATTGTAATAATAGTGCAAATTAAATCAAAGAAAGGGGAAAAAATTATATGGAGCCGGCTTCACCTATTATTGCATAGGTCTTCCATTCATATTATGCCACATGTCCATTTATTAAATGCACATGCTTTACTAACACATAAAAAGAAACTCCGTTAAGGGAACTCTTTTAAAGATTAACAAATTAAAAAATACTACCAATTGGAAAGGGCGGGAACTCATCTCCACATATCGCTTTTGGCGCCAAATCAAAGGACTAAGCATTAGATTCATTACAACAAACTATTTTCCTTATTTGGTGTTCTCCTAAGATTTGCTGGAATTTTGGATATAATAGCAAAAACCTTAAGAGATTTTGGCTTCACTTGGTACAGATTCTTCTCTTTAGATTTTTTTAGTTTTTTTATAATTTATTTATTTATTGGATTTTTTTTTGTGAGCTATTTAGATTGATTTCTTTCTTTTTCTATGTGATCCTTATATTTTTGTGAAATTAGGACTTTTTGTATGAAATCTTGTTCTCACATGATATTTGGATTTTTGGGAATTTATATGAATTTTTAGTTCATAAATTTAGAAAAGAATGTAGAACCGTGGATCATACTCCATTTTTTAATTTTGTTCATAAAAAAAATGGCTTGAATGTTCTTAAAGAACATAATCCTCATGCAATATATGAAATTTAAGTTTGTTTCATTCAATTGATTGATGATTAAAGAATTGTAAACGATGTACTTTTTCTAAACTTTGATAAAAATCCTAAAGCAAATTATGGAATTTAAGTTTGTTTCATTAAATTGATTGAAGATAAAAGAATTGCACGTAAACAATGTCTTGTTTTTAAACTTTAAAAAGAACATCATTGGGATCATAAGATTGATTAGGAAACTCATTGAAAATAATTTTGTGCTTCTATTTACATGTAGATTATGTTCATTAGGTTTTGTAAGGTTTAAGTAACATTTTGGTTTTTTTATTTTCAAAACAACATGGATGCCATGGTTACAGAGGATTTTTCAGATTCTTGTGATAGTGACATTAATTGCATAGAAAGACCATCTATTGTAGTGCAAAAAGAAGGCATTCAATTTAATTCTCAAATACCTGAAATTGGAAAATCATTTACTTCATTTGATGAGGCCTATAATTGGTACAAATGTTATGCTCAAGGTATTGGTTTTAGCATTAGAAAAGGAAATATAAGGCGATTAAAGGATGGAACCATAAGAAATCAGAAAAATGATATCAAGTACAAGAGAAGAGAGACAAGGGTAGGTTGCAATGCAGGGGTTGGATTCACTGTTGAAAATGGTCAATAGATTATATTTGATTTTAATCCTGACCAAAACCATGAGCTTGTTCAAGAAGATCAGAGATATATGATGAGAATAAGTAGAAAATTTTTAGATGCACATGCCTTTACAATTGATAAAATGGATGAAGTGGGGATAAGGCCGGTTGATGCATACTCATATGTTGCAAAAGAGGTTGGATGTGACGCTCAATACTTAATTGACTACTTCAAAATTTCAGATGCACATGCCTTTACAATTGACTGAGGAAACCCGATCTTTCTTTGATACTCACTTGGATGATTCCCTTAGGAATATCGAAGGTATATTAAAAGTCACGTCCAAAACAGATCTCAATTGGGAGCATTTACATTCTTAAAGTGAGCATGAAGTCATTGGCAAGCATCTCAATAGCTCTTTAGCCTCTCAAAGGAAGCTTTTAAATCCTTTATCAGTCCATCAAAAAGTAGTATCGAGGTATAGAATAAAAATTTGTTTAGAGCATAAGCGGAAGAAAAAAAAAAAACATCGGCAAGTATGTTGATTGGTAAGGATTTAATTGCTCATGAATTTTTTTCTCAAGATCTTGCTTTCAGTTATTTGTCTATGTTTATTTATTGTTAATAAATTTCTAGTTTTAATGGAGTATATTTTTGACAAGTTCAAATGTAAGAACTAAACAAGTAGTTGGTGACTATACAACTGAACCAATGATGCAGCAATCTAATAAATCTCAACATTGTCCAATGGAGCATAACCCTTCTTAAGTATCCATATGGTTATCTGTCAACACTAGTTCACTGAATTTTGTTATGTATTATAGATATCCTTAAGTGTAAAAGGATATGTGATAATATTTTGATGTTGGACACAATCCCAAGCTAAGGATTTTGTTGTATTAAATTAATGGATTAAGTGAATCTTCATTTTTCCTATTTAAAATAGTTTTGTTTTGAATTACTCCAGTAGTTTGTTATCTAGTTGAACTAAATTATCAGTTCTAGTTTATCTTCTCATATCTGCAATTTATGCAATTTGTTTACTTCTAAGAATTAATTTAGCTTTATCTAATGTATAGTTTTGTTTTGAATTTTTCGAGTAGTTTGTAAGGTTCGAGTGAATTTTTGTTATTTATGTAATTGCGCAATGTGGTCATGTGTTGTTTATACTCATTTTTGTTTGTTATGTTTAAAATAGTTAATCTAATTGATTAACTATTAATTGATAGGCATGACCAATAGAACACCAGTACACCACAGAATTTAAATGTAGATAGAACAATGTGGGGTATGAGTTTTATTCATTAATTTATTTACCTAATTAACTAATATATTATATTAATTAGTGAAATCTCATAAGTGATAAAAAAAACATTTAAAAATCTTAGCATACGAAGTTTTATCCATTTGATTTTTTACTTAATTAAATAATATAATTATTAGTAAAATAAAATTAAGATAATAAATCATTTTAAAAAATTAAAAATCACACCACATAAGTTTTATCAGTTTAACCTATAAATTTTTATTTTTTATTTTTATTACCTAATTAACTAATATATTATATTAATTAGTGAAATCTCATAACTGAGTAGATGATAAACTCATTTAAAAAAACATTTAAAAATCTTAGTATGAAGTTTTATCCATTTGATTTTTTTACTTAATTAAATAATATAATTATTAATAAAATCAAATCAAGATAATAAATCATTTAAAAAAATTAAAAATAGTACCACATAAGTTTCATCAGTTTAATCTATAAAAAGATATTCATGAATTCCCTCTGTTAATGTTAACGGATTTTTTTTCATCTGGTGCATTTAATGAATGGGCATGTGGCATAATATGAATGGAAGATCTAGGCAGCACTTGGTCAAGCCAGCTCCTTATAATTTCTTCTCCAAAGAAAGACATCAATAATATTTTTTTAAATCATTTTTAATATTGAAAAATATATTGTCAAATCATCAGTAAAAATTTTGTCTATTTCAATCAATGTTGTCAAGTAAAATTATTAAATATTATCTACAAAACATATGTTTGTGTTCATTCTTTCAAATTCTTTTAGATTATTTTTGAATTACTCTTGCCAAGTTATATTACTTTTCAAATATTTGTTTTCAAAATTGTATGAATTATATGGAATATTTTTAAATTTTTTAAAGTGGTTTTGAGTAAGTGATGATATTGTGAAATTTTGAAAACGCTGAACAAATTCTTAATCATTATTTTTCTATATATGTTTTATGACTGAAATTATCTAAGAACAAAATAAAATTATTTTTAAGAAATTTTTCTCAAAGAACATAATTAACCATTTAATGGGGGAAAAGAAGATTTCAATTCAAAATGGACTAATTATTTTGAAGGGTTGGGAAATATATTACCTGAATGATGTTTTATTTCAATTTTTTTTATTAGAATTATTGTTTCATGTTAAGGTTAACTATTTCATCATAATATTTTAATCATTGTTACATGAAGACATATATTTTAGTTCCTTTGTCAACTTAATCAAGGGGAGTAACATCTCATTCTTTATTCAATATTTGAATATATAAAAATTAATGATTAATAGTGGTCATTTTCTCAAAGTAAACATTTTCAATTTAAATCATTTTTAATGTGGATACTAGAGTGGGAGAGACAAACATAGTGGTTCAATTATTGCAGCGTAGGAGTTAATGTTTTTAACTTTTTTTTTCTTTCAAAGTATCTAGATGAAATTCTTTTCATCGTTCAATTATCTCTCTCTCTTTCTCTCTCAATCTATCTATTTATCTCTGTCTCTTTCTCTCTAAATTTCTATATTTGTATTAAAAACAACATTATCTAATATCTTTTCCATCTCAAAGAAACTAACCAAATCCTAACCATCTCTTCATTCATTAGTTCATCTTCACTGAACTCCTCGAGCGACTCATCTACACTTGGTTCTTGTATTTCAATGCTGGAATCTTGAGTTGTGAGCCATCATTCTTGGACCCATTATTATTCTTTTTGAGCTTTACAGGAAATATTCCTTTCATGATCTAGGTTTAAAATTTTTCCTCTATGTATTTTCTTGTGTTTCTTGCCTTAGTTTTTTAGCTTTGTTCTTTTCCATATTTTAAATGTGTAATTATTATGTTCATATTTATCTTACAATGGGAGAGGCATATTACAATTTTTTTTATTGAAAGCATTTGATGAGCCGCCCACAAGCGCAGGAGATCATTAAGTAATACCCTGTGTGTGACACAGGGTTATATTCCTCGGGACCAAGGATCTACCCTTACTTCTCTTTCACTTATTGTCTAACCAAACAAGTCCAGGTTCAAGTAATGATAAACTACCTATAGAAGACTAAATGAAGCTAGATAAAATGCCAAATCACATCAAGATTGGGTGGAGATATCAATGGGGAAAACGGTCACGGATCTGGATCCTCTCAAGATTACTAAAGGTAGAAGGATGCTAGGGTAAAATGGCAACAGGGTTTGGGTCCAAGAGATTCTTAAAGTAAGTTAATCTCGAATCTCTTAGTGATTAATCCCCTAATCCCATACGAGTGTTGACTAGAATTTTTTCCTAGTCAACTCCTCCTACGATTTCAATACGTTTAGGGAAATCTCTAGTTAGGGTTAGACACAACATCTAGGTTCGAACCTAAGGTTCGGAGGGGTACCAAAAACCCGAATCCTTTAGTGTATTGGTACATGAAATCCCTTCCAAACTATGTGGATCTAATATCAGGGTGCATCTCGCGCATCCAAGTATAATCGAGAAAATTGAATTATAGAGTTTTTATTCAATCCAAGGCAAATCAAGAAAACATAGAATGAACTACAAACCACACAATTGCATTAAAAATAAATTCAAACATCCAAACAAGCAAGTTTATCCCAAGGTTCACCGGCATCTGGTGATCTTGTGGTTTAGTTGTCCATAACAATGAAAGAACAAAGAAAAACTCATGAAATACAACTAAATCAAGCTTGGCAAAACTCCCTCAAGTGTTGGTGATGAGATGGAAGGCAGGATCTCCTTTGAAGGATTCCACCGATGCCGTAATAGAGGCAGCTCTTCTTCTCATCTTCAAGCTTCCTCAAGTGAGATCGATGGGAGATCTTGCCAAAATCGAGCTTGTCCCCTTGAATTCCATCCTTCAATTATCTAGAATCATGCCCTTTCTTCCTGGATGTATCTCCTTGGGTTAGAGCTCCAAAAAAAGTTTTTTTCATGCCCTCATGCCCTTTTAAGCCACTCTCTTCCCAAGCCTTACAAGCGTCCATGCGGGCGCATGGTAACCCATAAGGCTCACAGCCAAACCTCGCATAAAAAATTCTCCGGGTGCTACAGTATTGCTACAATATTGATGCTTATTTTTCCTACGAACCTCAAAGGTATCCATGCGGGCGCATGGTAGTTGGTAAGGCTTCTAGCCAACTCCTTGTAGTAGTATAAAATCCTTTAGGTAAAGTACTAGCCATAGTACAAATGCTTTAAGACGCTGTTTTTGATGCGATTTCTTCCGAATGCATTCTTGAGCTCACCATGACTTCTCCAAGGCTTGTAACATAAATAAAACCAATTTAAACACGAAAGGGCATCGATTCAACAAGAATGAATGCAAATGGTGCAATAATTATACATGTAAATACATACATTTAGACACTTATCAGCATTCCTCAAGATATAGTTGAAGAAATCGTTGGATATATAGCTTCCATATCTTCTAAATCATTTTCATAATCTGAAAAATTTTGTGTCGATGACAATTTGGTTCATTCATTGAATAAAAGACCAATTATTTCTTTCAACGAGGGAATATTTTTTTTTTAGTTGTAAGAGTTTTTATGAAGCATCTAAAAGTTAGAGAGTTGGCTAGTTAATGTGAGTAGACAATTTGTAGTATCTCAGCATAGAAGAGTATATTACTTTTTTTTTTAAATTGTGCATGGAGTGGAAATCTATAAGCTAGTTTGGAACTTGGCTTGGTGAAAATTTTATAATTCAATATTTTTTTAATCTTTTGATAAATTATACTACTAATATTGGAAACTAATTTTTGAAATTGTTTCTTTCAAGTAGAATATATAAAGTAAAAAATGGATTCAACCATCCAATATTTATAGAATACAACTTTTAAAAGTCATTTGGTTAAAAACAATTTCATCAGGGATTATTTTGTATAAAAATCAGGTGACCCATTTATCGGGTATGACAATGTTAAATTTGGTTGCTAATGGAAAAGTTAATAATGCTTCAAAAGCAATGGAAAGCAAAAGATGAGGTAATTGTATAATAGACATTTGCCAATATTCCATAGCAAAGCTGTTTAGAGAGATCATAATCAAGTTTTCTTTGTGTCCAATCTAAGTGTTACATGTGTACTTTCTTGGATGAGTACGATAAGTAATGATGTTTTGACTCATAAATTTGTTTAAGATTTCTTTGTTCTAATATATTTATTTCTTTATATTTTTTTATTTATTTATATGATCTTTATTTATTTCAAAATGAGTTTGGAATTAGCGTAAAAAGAATTTTGAGAATTTAAAAGTTGAGGTCAAACATTTTTTGTGATTGTAAATAATATAAAAGGTATGGATGGTGGTTGTGTAGGTTTTATTGGTCATAGTGTGCCATTAAAATTAGAAGCAATTAACTTTTCAAATCCCAAGGACGTTTTTATTTTTGAGGGGGAACACTTTTGAATGCGCAACCATACATTTTGCATGTAAATGGACTGTCTTCACTTTAGACTTCAATTAATATTGTTTTGTATACTTATTCGAGCATGTATTAAAGTATTCTTGTGGAAGATGATGCTAAACTTGGTGAAATTATATTCTCAGGTGCTAGGCAGTTCTTAAGGATGAGAGAGAGAGAGAGAGAGAGAGAGAGAGAGAGAGAGCCAAAAAAAGCGATTAGGAGCCAAAACGAAGAAGATGGAGCTCTCTTGACATAAAAAAATAAAAAAAAAGCAAGATAGAAACACCTTATGACCATATTTGCTGCCGTAAGATTCAAACAGAGAATCTTGCGAGCATGCTTATGCTAGTAAGGAGGAGTATAAAGATCAAATAGAAGGACTTACAGGGTAGGACTTACACCCATAAGCTAGATTGTAAGGGGATGTCCAAAGGAGCTTATAGGGAGAAACTTACGCCCATAAGGATGGTCTCAAGAGCTATCCAAAGAAGAATATGGACCAGCAATTACGGGTGTGACTTACAAGCGGAATACCTTACGGGCGGGACTTACGACCCAACGCTTAAGGGTTGTCCAGACAGAAGACCTTACAGGTGAGACTTACAACTATAAGTCGGCCCATAAGGCATGTGACCCATCATCTCCAGCTTCTTATGGCTTAATTCTTATGTTTGTAAGCAATCCATAAGTGGTTAGGTATAAAAGAATATGACAAGGGTTTTGAAAGAATCTTTTGACAACCAAGCTTATGGAAAGAGGGGAAGTGTTTCTCCATATTTCTGAGGGTGATTCATAAAGGGAAAGAGACTTCCCACCTTCAAGGAAGAGGATTGAAGAGATCGAGGAACACCTTGTTGGCGTTTATGGAAGGAAATGAGGAAGTTCATCGGCATTCTCAAGGGCACAATAAAAAATGAGGTTTTACGCTTTCAATCATGCTTGTTGTCTCTTGTAAATTGTTTGATTGTTCTTTTTTGATGGAGAACTAATTTGTAGGTGTTTGGGCATAGATAAACTCTAGGGTTATGATTTGATTGATGTTGATTGTGGATCTTTCATGCTTTTACATCGATTTCTAATTGCATTTCTTTATTATTGAATTCAATTGCGTATATCTATTATCTTGAATTCTATCAAGGTGAGAGCCCTAGATTCATATTTGATGTGCTTGTGTGATGAGTCAAGAGACCCACCTAACGTAGGCAAGCTGTAATTGGAAGCAATTGTGAGTAAGCATAGAGATATAGTACTTTGGAGTTGAGAGTTCTCCTCTCACAATCCTTCCGAGTGAATTGACAAGTAATTCCACCCTCTATGCAATCGTAGGGAGTAGTTCTAGAAAGTGATAAAGTGCTTGTGTATTAGTAATATGAAGTATTCTTTTCTTGCATTGAGCATTAATTTTATCAGGTTTTAGCGCTAATATATGTGTATTTGTGTTACTTTGGTGCATGTAGGGTTGTGAAGCCAAATATGTAAAAAAAGAAGCCAATATAGATCATGAATGTACTATTTGATGAAATCATGGAAGGAACAAATGCGAAGACACAAGTTGGGTTCAAAGATATGTGAATATGTGCCAACCTCCGTGTATTCAAACAATCACATGGTTTGGAGGAGCACAAAGGCAGTCATATTTGTGTATTCCAACTCGTACAATGATAGCAAGATCTTCACCAGTGAGTCTGTTTATTGAAGAAGCGATATGATCTATGGCATAAACGTGTGCCCGTTTATGTTGCCTCAATGAAAAACGTGGAATCGAGAGACAATTTTGGCGGGGGTACTATAGCAGGTTACTGCAGCAAATCACTATAGTAGTTACTGTTCACAGGCAGCAGAAAATCAGAATTCCAAAGAATCCACAAGGCCATGTGGATCCCCGATTCCAGGCTATATAAAGCCGCGAACAGGCCTGATTTTAGGATCCTTCTTTCCATCTTTTCTCCAACTTTTGGGAGGCCGCCTGCTAGGGTTCAGAGAGACTTTGGCAAGGCTTTTGGAGTGGTTCTATGGCTTCGACACCACATTTCTCTTGGAAGATAGTTATTGGGGGCCCTTTCGTCGGCACCGATCCGGTGAGGTGTGCCCTAGGCTTGGCAAGGGGACCTTTAAAGAGGACGATGCTACTTCACAAGACCATCAACACAAATACCGAGGGGGTTTTCCTAAGGATTACATGTTTTTACTTTCGATTTCATTATTGATTGTATCTTGCTCCATGGAGAGCTAAACCCCCTAGTGGGTACTTGGGCTTGTAAACCCTAGGATGTTATTATTTGATTGACCTTTTATTATGCTTTCCTTAATTGATGCCTTTAATTGAGTTCCAATCTTGAATGCTTGTTGAATGATTTCTTCCCTTAGAGTGACACTAGGGTTGAGAGTCCATCTTGGTAGCCTTTGTAGATGAGTGAAACACCATGAGGGCTAGACAATACTAAATTAGAGAGGGTTGAGAGGGTGAGTCAAGAGATAGCGGAACGTCCCCTTTCTCCTCCGACGTGATTTATCCTACCTCCATTTCCTAGAGTTCTTTGTTGTCACAATATAGTGAAGTGCTAAAGGATGAACTCCGCTGGAGCTAAGTTGCGCAAGCGACAGAGTGAAGCGTTGAAGTGAACTTTAGTATTTAGGGCTTAATTATGACTAGGGGTCTTTCGCCTGGACCAAAGGGTTAGATCTACACATAAGAATAAGGTTTATCACTTGGAATCCCTAGAACTCCATGTAATTTTGTACAGTGTGAGATGTTGAGATTGAGCGATTTCTCTGCGGGACATAGGATAGAGTTAGTCACGGTTGACCTTAGGTTTGGGACCGTACATTTTAGGATTTCCATGCCTCATTAAGCATCAGTTAGGAGACATAATAGTTGGTCTTGCACTTGAAGCAATAGTCCTAGGGGGAGCAATGTCCCGAGTGCCCCACTTCTATCGATTGCCTTTCCTCTCATTTTATCGTGCCTCCCTTTCTTATTTCATTTAGTTCTTTTTCATATCAATTTTATTCACACTACCATCGATTCAGTTTCATCATAGTTAAATAGCAATTGTTGTATTTCTTCTCCCTATTTCCTATGGATACGATAGCCACTCACCTGGGATTTATTACTTCAACAAACCCGTGCACTTGCGGGTCACACACAAGGGGTATGTTAAGTTTTTAGTGCCGTTGCTAGGGGAGTAGGCGTTTAGAGATACTTTATACTTTGCTATCTTAGCTATTCATTCATTCTATTTCACATCTCCTTATTCTGTCATCGTTCTTATTAGTTTTCTTTTTTTAGGTGTAGCCACTGGTTATGACCTGAGAGAATCCTTCGATATTCATTGAAGGTGATCCTGAACTTGAACGCACACTCAGAAGAAGGGGTAAAGAACCTGTGCAAGAACCATCCAATCAAGCTGAAATAGAAGTTGAAGGGTCAGACAATATGGCAGAGCAGAATGAACAATGGAGAACACTTTCTGACTATGCCAGCCCCTCAGTTTTGGGCACACAATCTAGTATTGTGCGATCCCTAATTACAGCTATAAATTTCAAGCTAAAGCTGGCATTCATCCAGATGATTCAGCAGTCAGCTTAGTTCAATGGTTTGGCCGATGAGGATCCAAACAATCACATCGAAAACTTCTTGGAAGTTTGTGATATGTTGAAGATCAAAGAAGTTTTGGATGACGCTATCAGATTGAGGGCTTTCCCATTCTCTCTCAAAGGAAGAGCCAAGCAGTGGCTTTATACCTTACCAAAAGCATCCGTCACGATTAGGAATGAGATGGTCGAAGCTTTCCTTGTAAGATACTTTCCCTCCGGGAAAATTGGCAAAGCTTCAAAATGAGATATTGTTATTTGTTCAGATTGAGCTTGAATCCTTGTTTGAGACGTGGGAGCGATTCAAGTATCTCTTGTGGAAGTGTCCACAACACGGATTTCTCGAATGGATAATCATTCAAACTTTTTACAACGAGTTGAATCCAAGTACAAGACAACTTCTAGATACCGCCGCAAGAGATACAATGGGGAGCAAGACCCCTGATGAAGCCCAACAGTTGGTATAAGAAATGGCCATGAATAGCTACCAATGGAATGCAAGGGAAAAGGAAGAAAATGGCCGGACTCCATGAGATCTATGCGGTTACATCTTTAGCAGCCCAAGTAGAGGCATTGAGCAAGAAATTGGATACATTGACTTCACTAAGGGTGGCCGCTATCATGAGTTGTGATGGTTGTGGGTGTTCACATATGCCGTCTAATTGTCCTATTTCGATTGTTACTTTAGCCTCGACTGAACAAGTAGACTTTGTGGGCAATTCGGGAAGAGTACAAGGCAATCCTTATAGCAACACCTACGACCAAGGATGGAGAAACTACCCCGATTTCTCATGGAGTAACCAAAGATAGCAAAAGGCCATAGCACTACTAAGTTTTCATCAACAACAAGCACCAAACATGGAGAATAGAGTTTCAGGCTTGGAGACCCGGATGACCAACTTAGAGAAAGCCTTGACCAGATTTATGCAATCATCGGACACACGGTTTCAATCAATCGAGGCTACACTTCACAACCACACCACGTTTCCCCGCACAATTTAGAGAATCAAGTGGGGCAAATTACGAAGTCTCTATTGGAGAGACCACAAGGAAGCTTGCTGAATAACACCGAGACCAATCCACGAGAACATGTGAAGGTGATCCCTTTGACAAGTGGTCATGAGGTTGAAGGTAGCACTCTAAGTGAGAAGACCAATGTTGAAGCACCTGAGGTCGTGGAGGTTGAGGAGAGAGCTAACAAAGAGAAGGAGGTGGCACCCCTCACCTTACAAGCCAAGGATCCCTTATCCTTCAAGATTGAAGAACGACCAAAATGATGAGCAATACAAGAAGTTCTTGGGTCTATTCAAGCAATTGCACATCAGCATTCCTTTTGTTGAGGTGTTGTTTCAAATGTCTCGGTATACTAAGTTCTTGAAGGATCTTTTGATCAACAAGAGGAAGTTGGAGAAGAGTGCATCGACAATCTTAGAACCCAGAATATGCCGAACAAGAAGAAAGACCCTAGAAGCTTCATCATCCAGTGAAACATTGGTAATATGGGTGAAGCGATGGCATTGGTGGATTCAGGGGCTAGTATTAACTTAATACCATACTCGTTCTTTCAGAAGCTAGGCTTGGGAGAGCCTAGGCCCACTCGAATGACATTATAATTGGCAGACCGAACAGTGAGACATCCGATGGACATCATTGAAGACGTGCTTGTCAAAGTTGATAAGTATATATTTCCTATAGACTTCGTAGTGTTGGACGTCGATGAGGATGTGGATGTTCCTTTGATACTTGGGAGGCCTTTCTTGTGTACTTCCAAGGCATTGATCAACATGGATGGTGGGGAAGTTGACACTGAGGGTGGGAGATGACAAGTTGACATATCGCCTCGCTGAAGCCATGCGACATTCTCTTGATTTTGATGATACTCTTTACTTTCATGACACTACCAATGAACTAATTGATGAATATGTGTAGGAAATGTTGAATCTGGACATGTATGAGAAGTTACTAGACCAAGAAGTGGTAGAGAAAGAAGTATTAGTTCTTGGTCTAAAGGAGAAGGTACAACCTACCCTCGGGGATCACAAAGAAGCTACTCGGAAGATGAAACGAGCAAGGAGAAGCCACAAGAAACGCCCCAAGGTTGTTGGGGATGTGCAAGAATGGAACAAGGGTGACAAACCCTTGGGCGGTAACAAGCTCGACAACTCCCCATCTACCTTCAAAAAACTATGTTCATCATGCCTTCGAGTCATGGGTAAGAGGGAAAATCTTCATCTATGAGCCCTGTGAGGTAAGGCGAGGTACATCAAGCTAAGTGACGTTAAACAAGCGCTTCTTGGGAGGCAACCCAAGTTCTTTACTATTTCCTAGTGTTTAGTTTAGTGTTTGCATGAATAAGGCTTTAAGTGTTGGTGTCTAGATCTTTTTGGTGCTTCTGCTATGATTTTTTTGTGGATTATTTGGTGTTATCGTGTGCTTAAATGTGTTTGGTGTAGTTGTTGGTCATTTTAGTGAGTTTCCTCAAGTTTTTCCCTTGTATATGTTGCATGTAAGGCAGGCTCTGAGTGTGTATACACGTTGAGACATGTTTTGCAGAGCCTGCAAATTTTTCTGAGACGTCTAAAGAAAACACACGGCTGTGTGAAATTTCTATAGGGCCGTGCGTCCTTATTGAGAGCTCATTCTGAAGGGACACAAGGGCATGAACTCATCCCTATAAATGACCTTGCGACAGTCACATGATCATGGGTAATTTTCTCACAAGCGTGTGTCTTCCTACAGAGACTTAGAGATTTTTTCTGAGAAGACATAGGGGCATGGACTCTCCCCTATGGATGATCCTGTGACAAACACATAGGCGTGGGTAATTTCCACACCCCCGTGTGCATCTCTGCATAAGAGCTCTCTTCCATCCCGAGAATACACAGGGGCATGTGAGTAGCCCTATGAGCTGGTCCTGTGAAGGTCCACGCCCGTGTGGAAATTTCCGCACGGGCGTGTGTTACACTTAGAGAGTTTTCTCATGTTGGACAGAGAAGCCACAGGGGCGTGTGTCTGCCCCTGTGGGTCAGGCACACGGGCGTGGGTAATTTCCACATGCCCGTATGGATACATTCATAAAAGCGTTGAGTGTTATCCCAAGAGCACACAAGGGCGTGTGTTTGTCCTTATAGAATTCTCTAGCTGGGGGCACACGGGGTGGGTAATTTCCGCACGCCTGTGTGGATGTGCAGAATTCCAAGAGGCGCGTTTTCTCTTTAAAATCTCTTCGTGTTTCTTCATCGTTACATTCTCAATCTCTCAGAGAACACTTTTAATCGCTCTTCTGACCTCGCACCACTAATTTAGAAGGGTTGCACTCAATTTTTTGGCCGTTTTAAAGTTTTCATATTCATCTTGTCGGTAAACCTTCATTTTTTCTTTTCTTCATCATATTTGATTTTAATATATTTGAATGGTGAATGTTGTTTCGTTTCTATGATTAGATGGTCCATGCATACTTAGGATAAGTCTAGAAACCAAATTGTGGTGTATTTGTTTGGAATTCTAACATGTGGTCGTGCGGTTTTCAAGTCCCGTGGATCCACACGAGCGTGTGGAATTTCCACACGACCATGTGGACTTCTGCAGTGTTACTTTGTGAGTTTCTTTGATCTATTTTTCTTCAATTTTTGAAGATATGACACCCCGATCAAAGCATGTGGAATTTCCACATGACCATGTGGATTTCTGCAGTGTTACTTTGTGAGTTTCTTTGATCGGTTTTTCTTCAATTTTTGCTGATATGACACCCCGATCGAAGAAGCAAGCTGAAAAATGACCACGTGAGCCATCCCCCGAGCCGGAGGATATGGGATTCGCTCTTACCGAGCACCAAGTCCGTTTTGAGAGGTTATCAAAGTTAGTTTTGGACAGTCTCAGTTTTTGAATTTGGATATACTGAGAGAGGTACAACAAGGTGGTGAACTAGTAGTGGAGATAGAGGACCTGTTGGCCGTAGGAAGCTGGCGGAGGCTATTATCTATTTGAGAGCCAGCTATCCGCGCATTAACGCTCGAGGTTCTAGCGTCTTTTCAATTCGACCATTCATATTTTAGATTTGATAGTGTTGGCACTCGTACAGTTCCGAGCATTTGGATATTATTACAGTATGAGTGTTACACACTTTTCGATCATGATGGGATTGTGTGACAATGCTTTTACTGACACGGAGGAATATAGGCGCCTTCCAACTGATTATCCTGGCAGCTTGACTTTTCAGAGCGCGTACAGGATGTTGTGTGGGACATGGTCAGTACGAGCCAGGAGTGTCTAAGGCCACGTGCCTGATCCGGCCGAGCTATAGATATATACACACAGCGCTTAGTAGATCAGTGAGCGGCCGAGGTGAGAGCACAGGTGTGTTGAGTCGGCAGGATCTACTTTACTTATTCTCGATGGTCTAGAGAGTGCCAATTCATCTAGGACATATTATAGCCGATTATCTTCGTCATCAGGGCCAGTATGCTAGAGTTGGTGTTCTTTTCTCATGCCCCTACATCACCAGACTTATCATGGGGATGGGATTATTAGATACCATCAAGGGGGCCAAGAAGGCCATTATACTGACTCCACTTGGCATAGACACTATAAGATTGATGGGGATGGTCCGGAGATGCAGACCAGGAGCATATATTATGATCATGTCCCCTTCTGAGACAGCCGAGGTCGAGGGCGACACCGAAGTGGGTTCACATCCAGTGTTGGAGCCATAAACAGAGCAGGCACAAGCAGAGGCCCCTCTACAAGGCAGGATCCTCTACCAGTTCAGGTATTTTCTACACCTCGACCCTATGATCGATTTGAGAGGCTCGAGAGCACTGTAGGGGTGCTACAGACAGACTTGGCTGAGGTTTGTGCTATATATGCCGTGAACCACATGGAGATGATGGCGCATTTTGATATTTTACAGCAGTTACTCGAGCGTGATGCGCCTTCACCCTTCGTCGTGAGACCCAGGACCCCTCTGGCTCCGCCAGCATCACCATCACCAGATCCACCAGCACTAGTTGATCTATTTCCACCACCAGCCAGCAGTAGCAGAGCCGACTGCCGACGACACCAACGCTTGATGCGTCTTTTTTTAGTTTCTTTATGTTTTCATATTTTACTTTTACATTATCTCTTGGACTTGTATACTCAGAAAGGATTTTTCTTCTGAGTTTATCTTTTGTTTTTTGTCTGGAGTCATATTTTATTGCTTTACTTTTATATACTCGAGTTTATTTTTGTTTATTGAGCTTCACTGAATCTCCTTGTGTATGCATGCAGATGGTTTTGTCAGTATGGAAAGTTGAGAACTAGTCATGGACACGGCCAAGGTGTTTTATACTTGGTCGTGTGTGCTTCACAACCTATTGGAACTTCACTCCCAAGGATTTAGCTCCATCAAATTGCAACACTTAGAGTCAGGGGAGTATTGTTTGATTGCCACTTCCACATATATTCTTGATTGTTATACTTATTAATGAGCTTGCATGTGTACATTGAGGGCAATGTACATCTTAAGTGTAGTGGGGGAGTTCGCTTTACACATGTCTTTTATACTTATACTTTTATTATGCATGCTCACGTAGCTAATGGCGGTTCACCCTAGTTGCGATGATGGCATTCTTGAGTTTAGGAGAATTTTTAACAATGAATTTGTTCAGGCTCTAGTTTTTACTTGAATTTCTAGGATTTTTTGCCCGATTGACACTTGATGGACATCTCGCTCATTAAACTCTTTTTGGAAACTCAAGTTCGATGTTTCAGGTACTAATTAGTTTTGTTTCTTGTTTTGTTAAAAAAATTTGGAAAAAGATAAAAATGTTATACTTGTTTTGTTTGTGCATTGGGGGTGGAAAGAGCTACCGCCTATGAAGTATGAAGCTACTCTCATAAGTCGGATACTAGTTATGCCCTAACGAGAGAAAAAGCTATCTTATGGGATGAGTGAAAGCTACTACCCCGATAGAAAGAGCTACCACCTCGAAAGTGTGAAAGCCACCTTAGCGGCCGCTTTGAAAAGGGCTACCTTAGACGATGTGTGAAGCTACTATCATTCCTTTATTTTGTTGTGTTTTGTAGATAAATAAGTCCCTTATTACTTAGAACTTTGAGGAGTATACTTTGGGTTGAATTGAGTGAGTTTACACACACTTACATAATTTCTGGTTTGTTGTCCTTTTTGGTTCAAGTTTATAGCTAGAGCATTGATTTTTCGTGTTTAGTGTTGAAATTTCCCTTACTTAAAGAATGCTCTTCTTGCATACTTTGGTGAACCTAAGGCCAAGCACTTTTAATATTTCCTTCTTCTATGCTTCAATGTTTTATTTTTGCTTGAGGACAAGCAAAAGATTAAGTGTGGGGAAGTTTGATAAGTGCTTGTGTATATGTGAAAGCCACCTTGCGATGAGCATTACTTTTATCAGGTTTTAGCGCTAATACATATGTATATGTGTTACTTTGGTGCATGTAGGGTTGTGGAGCCAAATAAGTAAAAAAGAAGCCAATGTAGATCGTGAATGTACTATTTGATGAAATATTGGAAGGAACAAATGTGAAGACACAAGTTGGGTTCAAAGATATGTGAATGTGTGCCAACCTCCGTGTATTCAAACAATCACATGGTTTGGAGGGGCACAAAGGCAGTCATATTTGCGTATTCCAACTCGTGCAATGATAGCAAGATCTCACCAGTGAGTCTGTTTATTGAAGAAGTGACGCGATCTATGGCATAAACATGTAACCGTTTATGTTGCCTCAATGAAAAATGTGGAATCGGGAGCATTTTGGCGGGGACACTGTAGCAAAACACTATTCTAATTCATTGTAGCAATTACTATTCACAAAATGCAGAAAATCAGAATTCCAGATAATCAACACGGTCGTGTGGAATTTCCACAAGGGCGTGTGAAAATTCCACAGGGGCATGTGGAACATCTACATGGTCATGTGGATCCCCGATTCCAGCCTATATAAAGTCGCAAATAGCCCAAATTTTAGGATCCTTCTTTCCATCTTTTCTCCAACTTTTGGGAGGCCGGCGGCTTGGGTTTAGAGAGGCTTTGGCAAGGATTTTGGAGTGGTTCTACGGCTTCGACATCGCGTTTCTCTTGGAAGATAGTTATTGGGGGAGCTTTCATCGGCACCGATCGGGCGAGGTGTGCCCTAGGCTTGACAAGGGGACCTTTGAAGAGGACGAGGCTACTCCACAAGACCATTGACATGAATACCGAGGGGGTTTTCCTATGGATTACATATTTTTACTTTCGATTTCATTATTAAATGTATCTTGCTCCATGGAGAGCTAGACCTCCTAGTGGGTACTTGGGCTTGTAAACCCTAGGATGTTATTGTTTCATTGACCTTTTATTATACTTTCTTTAATTGATGTCTTTAATTGAGTTCCAATCTTGAATGCTTGTTGAATGATTTCTTCCTTAGAGTGACAGTAGGGTTGAGAGTCCATCTTGGTAGTCTTTGTGGATGAGTGACACACCATGAGGGCTATACAATACTAGATTGGAGAGGTTCGAGAGGGTGAGTCAAGAGGTAGCGGAGCGTCTCCTTTCTCCTCCGATGTGATTTATCCTACCTCCATTTCCTAGAGTTCTTTTGCTATCACTATAGAGTGAAGTGCTAAAGGATGAACTCTGCTGGGGCTTGGTTGCATGGGCGATAGAGTGAAGCGTTGAAGTGAACTTTAGTATCTGGGGCTTAATTGTGACTAGGGCTCTTTCGCCTGACCAAAGGGTTAGATCTACACATAGGAATAGGGTTTATCACTTGGAATCCCTAGAACTCCATGCAACTTTGCACAGTGTGAGGTTTTGAGACTGAGCGATTTCTCCACCGGGACATAGTGTAGAGTTAGTCACGGTTGACCTTAGGTTTGGGATAGTGTATTTTAGGATTTCCATGCCTCATTAAGCATCAGTTAGGAGACATAATAGTTTGGTCTTGCACTTGAAGCAATAGTCCTAGGTGGAGCAATGTCTGAATGCCCCACTTCTATCGATTGTCTTTCCTCTCATTTTATTGTGCCTCCCTTTCTTATTCGTTTCTTTTCATATCAATTTTATTCACACTACCATCGATTTATTTTCATCATAGTTAAATAGAAATTGTTGTGTTTCTTCTCCCTATTCCCTATGAATACGATGCCCACTCACCTGAGATTTATTACTTCGACAAACCTGTGCACTTCCGGGTCACACGCAATGGGTGTGTCAAAGAGAGAGATCTCATTTCTACTTTGTATGGTTTTAGGGGAAATACCTTCAAGAGAAGAATTGTCTATATTTTAAATTCTTGTCAATTCTTGTTAAAGAGTTCATAGAATGCAATGTGATCGTAGGGTTGCCTATATCAGCAATGTACCAGATTAGTTACTATTCACATTGTGAAAAGGGGTATTATAATCTAGGAACTCTCTTGGTTCAATTTAGATTGCTAGACTTAAACAACCATTGTCCTATACTTAACAACCCTAGACAAAATCTATCCCCAAGCACCCCGTTCCTTGCTTGTTTAGCCATATTTCTTTTCTAGCACTTTTTATTCTTGTTTCTTCATTAGTTTGTTTTCACATTTCACAACTTTGATTAGGCTATTTTTCGGACAAAGGAGTAGTAATAGTAGACTCTGTTTAATTTCCCTGTGGATCAATACCTTACTTCTCAGCACACTCTATTACGATCAACACATACACTTGCATCTCTATCAACTTTCTCTTGCTTATTATATTCATTATGTCATGTCATTTTATTTATGGTTGGTTTATTATTATCATGTGCCTTATTGTGAAATATGTATATATTATATAAATATTATAGTAGTATATGGTCATTGGTATATAATATTATTATTGGCTATTTCAAAAATTTTTAATTTATTTTTTCATTTGCATTATAACTCACACACACACACACATATATATATATATATACATATATTTAAGTTCCAATCTAATTCTATATGTTTTAGGGTTTGAATTTGAAATATTGCATGAATGCTAATTGTTTAATTATTTGAAGCTTGTGTTAATAGTCATTGAAAGAATTTTGTTGATTGGTAATTAATCTCATTTGTTAATCTTTGTGTACAATATTCTTTCTTTATTAAGGTACAAGTGAAGTTAAAATGAAAATTAGAACAGTAAAGCATGGATTAAGATATTAGTTATTCCATATTACTTTATATATTTTGGGTTTTTAGTTTTTTGGGTATTTTCTATGGTTTACTGTATGACCCACTATTTCTTTAGGAAAAGATGAATAGGTTTACTTATTTTATTTAGAAAATAAAATCTTGTAAAAAATATTCAATTTTGACAATAGTTAATTTATTTATTTACACAAATTTTCACTTTACACATATTTTTCAAATTTCTCTAAGAATTTATTTTCTTAGGGATTTTTTAAATTTATGTTCACAAAAAATGATGGAAGGATTATAAAACAATCTCAATGCTCAAGAAGGAGAAATGTTAGTAAACATATATAATTAGGAGATAAGAAACAAATATATTTTTAAACTTTAATTCAAATCTTAAGCCAAAAGAAAGGTAGGTGCACATGAAACTTATTAGTTTTGGTTTTTGCTAAGAAAATGGAGTGAGAATGTTATTTTAGATTAAATGAAGATGATTATACTAATTTAATTCTTATACATGGTAATACACGTTTACATTAAAATTTCAATAATAATAATTTTTTTTGTTTTGCATTTTATTTTATAGTTATTAATAGGTATGTAAATAATGTTTGTACATGGAATGTATTTCTTTGTAATGTTAACAATTTCAACACATATGATTGATAATATGAATTTTTATGTATACAACATTGTCACAATTGTGTGTGTGGTGCTTATCCACTTTACTATGTATTTTAATATGATATCTTAAAGTTTTAATTATTGGAATTTCTTTGGATTTGAATAAATACATATTAACATTAATGCATTATTCATCACTTTTTTTTTTTCACAATTTCATATCGAAGTTATAATGCAATGAATATTATTAGGATGTAGATAGATATGGTTAATAGTTTGGCGAACACCTAGACTTATATATATATATATATATCAGATTTTGATGTTACATATGATGAACCAACTCTAATCAATCAAGATTTTTTTTCATTGAAGAGCCAAAAATGTTGTCTATGATGTTCTTCTTCATTTAAGAGACATAGAAAAATATTCATAATGTTGTTCTTCATATATTTCTTTTACTAATCTGGCATTATCCAATGTGCTCATACTTAGAGTTATATATATATATATAAATCCTTTTTGCATTTTTTGTTCTTTTCTTTTCCCTCTTTGTTTCCTTTTCATTCTTCTTTGATTGTCGACTGGTTCTCCTTAAATTTCTTTGCCTATTTCATCGTGGAAGTTAGGAGAAGGGTTTTAGACATCTCTCTGCCATGAAGGAATCGACGATTGGAGCTTGTTTCTTAGATTTTGTGGGTAAGCCCTTATCTAGCCTTTAGTGTTGGATTTCTTGAATTATAATCGAGAAATTTCTTGAGTATCTTAGCCTTAGACAAGGCTAGGAGTAACAAGGGACTTGAATCCCTTGTTATATCTCCATTTTGGAGAAGATTCAAAGTCGACTCTTCCTCGGTATAGTTGGGGCCAAGGGTTCTTAGAGAACCCTTAGTGCTATCTACCCCTATGGAGAGTAGATGAGTAAGGTTAGCTCACGGTTTTGTTTGGGTTTGTTTAGAGGTTGATTTGTGAACCTTGGGGTTTTATTGCATTCTAGGATCGCTTGTTTTTTTTTTAATTGTTGTTGAAAGCCTTTGATTTCTATTTAGTTGTTGGTTGAACTTGTACTAGGAGGTGAGACCTTAGGCAAGGGCAAGGAACTGGTGGAGCGGTAGGGTCGGACTTGTGGTCATCCATGTCTGTGAGTAGGAACAACTGATATGCATGGTTTACTTGTTTTGTACATGTTGGTTATACATTAATAAATCTTGTTGTAAAATCTTGTGTTTTAAATATTGGTTTCCCTTTTGGTATTTTCCTTAATAGATTGGGAAAAATACCTGTTGATATGAATTTGGTTTTTTGAAGGTTTTCCCAAAAACGAGTGTGGAATGGCATATTGTATCATAAAAAAAAAGAGTTTTGTTATATTAATCTATAGCTTATGAGCTAGCAAGTGTTTATCTTTTTTGGACCTTTGGGCAAATTACTGATTTTAGCTTTCAAATAATATGTTGGGCTGGTTTTGATGTGTCTTTGAAAAATAAATTTGGCTATATTGTGTATAGCCTTCATGCAGACTATTGTATTCTCTTACATACGGTATATGGATTACAACCATTAGGCATGTTATTGTTCTTCGCTATAGACAGCTGACAGTTTTTGCCTACTAGTGGTGCACTGGTCATAAGCCTTTGGCATGTAGGTTGGTGCAACGATTTTGTTGGTGACACAGGGCTACAGCCTTGACTACTTACCGGTAAGGCGGGCCCATGGATTGCTTGTAGAGGGCGTGGCAACTAGTATGTAGCTGTTTTAGCCATGTGGGAGGTGCATAGAGATCTTGGTCTTGGGGTGTTTGACTAAGAGCCTGAGGTCACCACACGGGGTCTCAATGGCCAATACTGAAGGGTGGGACCTTCGGTGGCTCCGGACCTAGCCGCAACCCCATGCCTAAGCATGGAGGGTTTTGAGTCCAGTTACTTCTTCTCTTTTTTACTCTATTATTTGCTAAACTACTGTGTTATGAGAACAAAGCTGCGGATTGATACATGTTTTACTTTATTGGTTAGAAATTGATTATCATATTGTATTTTGAATACAGATAGTTACTTATGGGTATTGTTTCCTCTACACTGTTCACATATCATATTTCATATTTTGTATAAACTGCACAATAATGATTATTTGTTATAATATGTGTTTTGTACTATCTAGATATGATACTTTATTGGATAAATTGATATTACTCTAGTACGAGCACGGGTATTGGGATGTTGTAAATCATATATTTTGTATTCATATTTTGTGTTTTGTATAAATTGTGGAACATGTTTGCACTGTATATCTTATATGTGTATGCGATACATATTCCATGTAGTTCCCCTCATTGATAGGTGATAGGTGATAGGTCTTAGTAGCAGTACGAACAGGTTGGTTGGGCTAGAGTCTGCATTGGTCTTTAATTTGCATTTCTTTTTGTTTACATTACATCTCCTAGATCTATGTCCATATAGGTGGGATCTACTTATTTTTTGCTCTTTTGTATTTCTGAATTGTGTTTGAATTGTGTGTTTTCTATTTGTGTTGATCGTCGAGTATTTGTTTGTACCCTAGCTTGTGTTATTGTAGACATTGTTGTGGATATTCTTGCTTGTCTAGGTATTGTTCAGGGGTGTATTCTGGTTTGTTGTGTTATTATTTTTTTTATTATTCTTGCTATCAGGGTTATACCAAGTCACAGGTTAGCCGTTACATTGATCCAGGGTTAGGGAGAACCTTGCCTCACTCTCGGGTTGGGCCATGACACATACCCATTAATCCAACACGCCCTCGCCCATACACCAAATAAATGTTTTTCAACACCTAAAACATCAACATTTACTAATACATTTCAAAGGCGTTAAATGCTTCACTTATTTTTAAGAAGAAGAATAGAGAATGAAGAAAGAAAAAAAACAATTTAAAGAAAAATAACAATAAATAAAAATTCAAAAGCTAAACCATTTCTTTGACAAGATTAACGGCAGCATCTTGGTAACTCTTTTCTTCCCTTTTCTACTACGAAAAACACAAATCCTCTTAAACTTGGACACATTGATTCCTTTCTCTTTCTCCATTTTCTTTTACAGTCATTGTTTATTTAGGTTGGAGCACTGAAAATTTGAATGAACATCATAAATCAATCGAAAAGAATACGTTTTGCTTTATAGAGAATAAATCAATGCCTGAGAGTAATCAAAGAGCTCAACATGTTTTGGACTATGAATTATTGAAACATCGTAAAGCTGTAGGAATGTCACACATTGTGCATTATAGAGAAGTAAAAAACAAAATGATTAATATGAGGAGATTGACAAACATTGTAGTAGTCAATTAAAAACAAAATGGAGATTCACAAAATGAACATGGGATTGATTATGATTTAGCAGATCTTAATATTTAAGGCATCTACTACGTTTAAGTTGCTATTGGCTAAAATCAAGCAAAGACAAATTAAAATTATAATTTAAGAAAGCAATAGTACATAATAATTATTATATATATATATAGATATATATTTATATATATATATAATATGTAAATGAAAAACGTATGATAAGATTTTCTTTGATTATTTAATTTTTCAAAAAGTCAACATATATATATATATATATATATAAATTTTTCTTGAATGGATTGAATAATTTAATCTGTCACTGGATGGCCGTGTTCAACAGGGCTCAATTATTTACTGAGAAATGAAGGCGTAGGTTTAGATTCTCTTAGATTGATTCATATCTAATGATAGCATTTTTTTTTATCTATTTTAAAACATTTGAATCGTTTCTTTTGTTTGGGTGCAAAAAAAGAAAAAAAAAGGGAGGAAGATAGAAGTACAATATTATTATAGTGAACTAGAAATTATTTATGAGGACAAAACAACATGATCAAAGATAAAGAAGACATGATTTGTAGCAGGGTCACAAATACTTTCATCAATCATGTTTCCATTTTAATATGCAATGCGTGCTTCCTCTCATTGTTTTCTTTTCTTCATGTTAGATTTTTTTCATTTCTTTTTCCATCAATCATGTTAGTTTGTTTGTTGGAAAACCAAAAGCAAAGTAAGTTTTCCTTTTTTGGCCTTCAAGATTATAAAAAGCCTTTCAAAAGGTCAAATCTTTTTGAAGGATCTATTATGATCTGCTACTCAAATTATTGGATGGTTTGGTCACATCCATGTCCATTTTAAGTATCATATATACTCTTTTTATGTCCCCTAATTAATACATCTCATCCGTTTTTCCTTTTTTAATCAGTGTTTCGAAGTTGAGATTTATCACATGTTTATCTTTTCTTGATTGTAGCTTATGGGTCCAAAATCACAATCCCTAGAATTTGGTGCTCACAATAAAATATGACTTTGGCTTTTTCCCCACTTCTTCTAGCACTAATTGGTGTTCTCATATTATTGACACATTGTGTAGATGCTAGTGTTTTAAGTGTGGCATGCATATATACATATATATATATATATATATATATATATATATATATATATATATGTTATCAATTAGCATCCTAAAAATTATCATTGTGTAACTTAATTCTTTGTTTTGATAAATATGTTTTAAAAAACAAATCAAGGTAATATATATATATATGATTTCTTAATAATGAATTGGTGAAAAGATGGCAAGGTTTAGCTATTAATGTGAGTATTTGCTCTATATTTGTAATATTAGCTATGCACAAGTACTCAGAATGATTTTTTTATGATAGTGTTAGTCAAAGAAATAGAAACCTATGTTGATATTTATAAGTAACCTATTCTTGATAGTCTATTATATAAATAGTAAAAGGGGGAAATTAATTTTAGTTACTATAAAGATCTTATAAGATTTGGTGTGCATCACCATGTCCTCTTAAAAACTATTCAAGCTAAAGTTGTCAAAATTGATTTTGTATATTTTTATATTATTGTATACTTAATTTAGTCTTATCATAATAGAAGTAAAAAGTTTGGATCAAGTTTGATTTACCTATGAGATGTGGCACTCAACTTTTCTATTTTTCAACATATGCTTATCCGAAAAACCAAAAAAAAAAAATAAAATAAAATAAATTTGTAAATATTAATTTCTTAATTTCCTTTACATCTGGAAAATTTAATTAAGTTAATTATTTTCTATATTTGAATAAGTTTTATGAGTGAAAGGAATAAATACAAACAACACATAGAAAACATGAGTATATACTAATGATATATAAAGAATATTCTTTATATATGTATAAGATTATATTACATAATGAATAAGGTGGGGAGAACAACCTATGTTACATTTCAGACTCTTTAATAGAAGAAATAGCTGTCACAGGGTTTCTTTGCATGCTTAGGAAGTTTGGTGCCTTACCGAAGGGAGATGGCCGAGGAGGCCAAGCTAGGCCAAGATCCAAGAAACTTGATGTCTGTATGATCATCTGAGTGGTGCGCGTGAGGCACGCATGATTGAGGATCCTAGTCGGGAGTGCCGAGCAAGCGTCACATGGGCCAGTGTCGCGTGTGACCGAGAGCTTGCCGAGCAACAATCAGGGAGTGATGCATGTGGCCGAGAATGATTGTGATCGAGGGGGAAGGCCGAGGGGCCGAAGATTGGCTAAGTGTTGGCCGATCAGCCGGGCCAAGCATAAGCACCAACATTGTATGGGCCGTGAGAGGGCTCTCGCCCAGCTATGAGCCAAGACAGCATATATAGGCATGACCTGGCCCGAGGTATAGGTGAAGATATGGCGTGGCATGGCCCAAGGAATGGGCAAGGCATGGCATGATATGACCCAAGGCGTGGGCATGACTTGACACGACATGGCCCATGGTATGGGCATGGCATGGCGCGGCATGGAGCGGGTCACATTAGTATGACGTGAGTGGCAAGCTGACATAGAAGGCATGATGCGGTCTGATGCTAGCGATATGGCCAGTATGGGCAAGAAAGGTTATCACTTTGCCTTTGGCTATAAAAGGGGATGAAGAGCAATGGGAGAAGATCATCTTGGGCTTCCTTGGAGAGACAGACTTCTTCCTTAGAGTTCTTGATCCTTTGATCCTTGGTGGGTAATTGGGCATCCCTTGGTCCTTAGTCTTAGGGAGGTTAAGACCATGGGCTACCTTCATCCTCTGGGAGTTGGGTGAAGGGCTTGGCCGGTGTTGTTATGGCTCATGGTGTAACCTTGACTTCATTCTAGAGAGTTTAAGTTTTCTCTCTTATCTCTAGTCCTCCTCTTTCTAGTTTCATTGTCTTGTTGGTGTGGTTGCTTATATCTTTACTTGTAGGGGCACAGAAGTGCGATCCTTGGACTTAGGCTGGATTGGTGAGCACAGTGAGTAGCCAATCGCCATAAGGGTTGAGTGACGCTTGGTCGTCCGATGACAAGTGGTATCAGGGCTAAGGAGCTTTTCATCAAGCAAGATCAAAGTTCTGGTGGTGGCGAACTACTACTATTCAAGCAACCTCAAGACTGGAGGAATCCCTCCTAATGGTAGTGGGAACAAAAGATCTGCTTGATCATTTGAAGGAGCGAATTGATCACATCGAGTAAGCGTTTGGGAAGCTCGAAGATGTGCTAGGAGGCTTTGAGAAGGAAGCGGCACCCTCATGATTTGTATGCGCTAGTTTAGAAAACCTAAGCCTATAAAGTCTGGAGACGAGGAGTTTGGCGAAGGTACTAGCTACCAAGATCTAGGAGCTCTCGGAAGAGCTCAGCGCGCTAAAAGATGCTAGAGCACCCAGTGGATCGGCTGGGTGAGGGCATGACGATAAAGTTCCCTGAACTTTCATCCTTCAATGGCGTTCGTGATGCGAATAAGCTGGAGAATTTCCTATGAGATATGGACCAATATCTCATACCGGCCAAGATCCCAAAATAAGAGTAAGCACCCTTGGTGGGGATGTACTTATCTGGGATGCCAAATTATGATGGAGGAGCCGCCAAGTCGAAAAATGTGCGAGAGTGACGGGAGATCCTCAGTTCCTGGGAGGAGCTGGAAAAGGAGCTGTGGGATCAATTCTTTCCTGGCATTGCAAAGTTAGACTGCCAGGGTTGCCTTGAGGGAGTTAAGCCAAATAGGTATCGTCCGGGAGTATGTGAATGCGTTCACATCTCTTATGTTGGACATCACCAATATGTCCAAGGAGGACAAATTGTTCCATTTCATCTTTGGATTGGAACCGTAGGCTCAGGTGGACCTCTGTCGATGGAGTGTGGTAGACCTACCGACTACCATCACTCATGCGAAGACGCTGATGGATTACCGAGTTGCTCCTGTATCAAGTCAGAGCAAGGGTAAGTCCCGATTGAAAAAGAGGGGAAATAGGAGGCAAGGAGGGACTTCTCACGTGAGCTTCGTGGTGGGAAGGCTCACGATGTAGCAAAATCTCATGATTCTAGCATCGAGTCAATGCGTGAGGGCACGACTAAACCGAAAGGGTGTTTCATTTGCGATGGACCGC
Source organism: Dioscorea cayenensis subsp. rotundata (assembly GCF_009730915.1). Lineage (NCBI taxonomy): Eukaryota > Viridiplantae > Streptophyta > Magnoliopsida > Dioscoreales > Dioscoreaceae > Dioscorea > Dioscorea cayenensis. The sequence goes on along the minus strand of NC_052471.1, from coordinate 7,497,396 downwards.
ATCGGGCAAGGGAGTGCCCAAAAAAGGGAGAGCTTGGTGGCACTTGTCACTACTGAGGATAGTGAAGGTGAGTAGCTAGCTCGGCTAGGCCCTTTACAACTACAATAAGGTGGTTGTGGCGGTGCCACAAGATGATCGCTCGGTTTACTTGGTGCTAAGCTGGGTGCCGAAAAGGCATCAAGGCTTGGATGAAGGCCGAGTTTTGTTTCTTTTATTGCCAAAAGAGATGTAGGCGCATTCTCTTTTGTTGTATTTTGGTATGATGTAAAAAGCTATGGGGCAGTCACCCCTTTGTTGTATTTTTTGGTGCTAGGACAAGAGGGTTTGTAGTCCCTTTGTAGCAGTCAGGTTTTGTGAGGCAAGAGCCAGAGTCGTGTCGCTTGGCCGAGGAGGGCAGGGGACAAATGTATGTTGTTCAGCAAGGGTGCTGGAACAAGTGTATGTTGTTCGGCCAGCAGAAGAGAGTGCAGGTAGCTTGGCCAAGAGCAAGTGGGAAAACCTTACTATTATACCTTGGAGGAGGTAAAACCATCAGTATGGTCTGACACAACAAAAGCAGGGCAAAGGCAGGTGGACTGTGATAGCATGGACATGGATGGAGTGAAGCCCTGCGTCAAGGTGCCAAAGAAGAAGAAATCATCTGGAGGTGATTTTGAAAGGTCTTAGAGGAGACAAGAGTCTAGGGAGGAAAGATTCAACTTTGGTGCTCGGTGGACAGAAGGAAGTCATCCGGTGGTGGCGTCAAGGGATCCGTGATGGGATTTGAATCCTAGGCAGGGATTCAAACTTCAGCACTCGGTGGGCTGAAGCATGTCATCCAGATATGATGTCACAATCATGTTCCAAGGGGAACATGGAGCTCAACTTCAACGTCAGGAGAGCAAAAGGAGGAGTTCAAGCTCAGAAAACTGGACAACTACTACTTTGGTCGTGTGAAGTTACTAAGGGGATTGAGCCTCTGTCCGACGAGGGCGTCGGACTTTTCCCAGTGGGGATGGTTTGTCACAGGGTTTCTTCGCATGCTCGGGAAGGTCGGTGCCTTACCAAAGGGAGATGGCTGAGGAGGCCAAGCTAGGCCAAGATCCAAGTCCAAAGAAAGCTAATGTCCGTACGATCATCCAAGCGGTGTGCGTGAGGCACGCTTGATCGAGGATCCTAGCCGGGAGTGCCGAGCAAGCATCACATGGGCCGATGTCGCGTGTGACCGAGAGCTTGCCGAACAGCACGAAAGGAGCGATGCACGTGGCCGAGAGACCTTGACCGAGAATGATCGTGATCGAGGGGAAAGACCTAGGAGCCTAAGATTGGCTAAGTATTGCCCAATCAGCCGGGCCAAGCATAAGCACCGACATTATACGGTCGGTCAGTTTGATTGGGCGGGCCGTGAGAGGGCTTTCACCCAGTTATGAGCCGAGACAACATATATAGGCATGACCTGGCCCGAGATATAGGCGAAGATATTGCGTGGCATGGCCCAAGGAGTCGGCAAGGCATGGCACAACATGACCTAAAGCGTGGGCATGACTTGACGCGGCATGGCCCAAGGCGTGGGCGTAACATGGAACGGCATGGAGCGTGTCACATCGGTTTGACGTGAGCGGCAGGGCTGATGCAGGAGGTGTGATGCGGGCTAATGCTAGCAGTATGGCTGATATAGGCAAGAGAGGTTATCACTTTTCCTTTGGCTATAAAAGGGGATGAAGAGCAATGGAAGAAGATCATCTTGGGCTTCCTTGGAGATGGAGACAGACTTCTTCCTTGGAGTTCTTGATCCTTTGATCCTTGGTGGGTCATTGGGCATCCCTTGATCCTTAGTCTTAGGGAGGTTAAGACCTTGGGATACCTTCATCCTTTGGGAGTTGGGTGAAGGGCTTGGCCGGTGTTGTTATGGCTCATGGTGTAACCTTGACTTTCATTCTAGAGAGTTTAAGTTTTCTCTCTTATCTCTGGTTCTTCTCTTTCTAGTTTCATTGTCTTGTAGGTGTAAATGCTTGTATCTTTGCTTGTAGGGGCACGGAAGTGCGATCCTGTGACTTTGGCTGGGTTGGTGTGCGCGGTGCGTAGCTAATCGATGGGCTGGGTCGAGTGACCCTCGTCAGTCCCGTGATAATAGCAATGGAGCAACTATTGAGCCATGGTTTGGTCAGTAGCACAGGTGAAGGATGTTATGGTAGCAATGGAAGAGGAAGGTATGAGACGAATTGTGGAGGGATGTGTGGTAATGGTTATGGGTAGAAGAGGCTGTCGTATAAGCTATGTTACTCAGATATTGTTGCAAGAGTTCAAGGCTAATCTAATAATGTGTGAAATTAGTGAATGGTTTGCAGAGAAGATGACATTAATGAATAAGATTGGTGTTTTTGTTTGGCCGGATTTAAAAGTACATGTAATTGGTAAGGGATTTTGCTGGATTTGTAATTACTGCAAAATCGGGCGTAGTTCAGTCGCCTGCACTTTGGAAGTCTCGCACGTGGTGTAACATGAGGCTGAATTAGGAGGTCACACAATTCTTATAATTTTTATTTTTTTCTCAGACCAAGATCTTGGTAGGACAACAAAAAATTTAGTTCATTGATCTCATTCAAAACTTAACTGGTTCATCTTTATCTTAGTTTTTTTTAAAATTGTAAATTTCCCCTTTTTTATGTCTTTATTATTTTACAAATTCTTATTTAAAATTTTTTGTTTAGCAAGCTATAATCTTCCATCCTGTAGGATGAAAAATAGTATATTATTATATTTTATCTTAATATAAAATTTAAAAATTAAAAATAAAGGCATGACATTATTTTATCTTAATAATAAACCTTATTATTATATTTTTATCAATACTTTGATTTTAAAAAAAGTCATAAATTGTGAAATATATATAATATAATTATTAAAAATAACAATAAATTTTAATGAAAACATAATTATATATTAAATCAAGTAATTATATACATAATTAATTTTGTTACTATTAATAACATTTAATCTCGCATTTATAATTAATTAAACTTAATACTGACCCAAAGTGTGGTTAATCTCACCAAGAGTGTTTATATCTTAAAAATACATTCAACCAAACACATAGTTTCAAAACCAGACTTATAAATCCTTCCTAATAAACACAAAATCCTGAAATCCAACATTTTCAAATACAATCAACCAAACACTAGATTTGACTCTCCAACATTTTCAAATCTAAGATTTAGAAATACATTGTAATTGGAAATTTACTATATTTTCAACTACATCTAACTAAACACTAGTGGAGATGAGAAGACTTTGGTTGCACTGTTGTTTGTAGTGATGTACATTGGTGGGAAATTGTTTGGGTGTTTGGAGCTATTCATTTCTCTGGCGAGCTTGTTCCCAGATTGAAAACAACTTGTGCTCTTTGGCTTTGAGTGGTTTGTTCTTTATATTTTTGTTTAATAATTAAAGTATATAATAAACATAATTTTATAGTACATGGTTATATATTAATATAATTTAATTAAATATATATTACATTAATTATAGACTATCATAATATAAATATGTTATTATGCTTGATCTCTCATTGTTTTATATATTCCCCCTTGATAGATTAATTGATTTCCTTTGCTACATGAAAAAATTTTGAATTCTTGCGCTCTCCAAAGACTACTTTGAAGGATAACATTAATAATTGAAAAGTAATAAGAGAAAATTGAGCAGAAAAACAATACTATCTTAAAAAAAAAAATAAAATAATAATAATAAATATATCATATTAATAAACAGAGTTCATACTATGGTTTTCCTTTTAGAAAATTATATCAAAACCATCATACTTCACATGTTTTAACCTCAAAGATAACCTATCAGATTATATAGCCTTGATCTCAAGTTAACACTAAACAGGTAAACTTATTTATCAATGGTTAGTCTATACAACTTATTTAGTAATAGTATTGATGACATGTAATCATAAATAAAAAAGAAAAGGAATTAGAATTCTAAAGTTGAATCCTTTGTTGTATTGATAATTTTGGTTCCCTTTTTTCAGTAATTAATTATCTATAGTTCCAAATGGACTAAATAATTTTTCATAACCGAAATGATTTTTTTGTACATTTCTAAAAATTTAAAAACTGTTAATGAGTTATATTTTGAGGAAACATAATAGTAGGTTGGTAATAAAGAAAAAAAATCATTTAATCATGATTTATTCATTTATTCATAAACTATAACCATATTTAATTTCCTTTGTAGGTAAAATTATGCGTAAGGAAGGAATTATTTGCAGCTAATTTAGTATCTTGAGTTACATTTATTGTGCTATCTTGGTGTGGGAGGAAAGCTAAGTTGTGAGAGCTTTTCAAACTATTAATGGGGATTGCTTTGGATTTACATAGTAGGTTTATATTCTCCATTAAGTTTGATAAAGTTACGTTCAATTTTGTATTATATGTTATTGAAAACTTTAAATTTCAAGTGCTTGTATAAATTTTGACCTTTTCTTGGCTTCGTGCAAGTACTTTTCTTGTGCCTTAATTCTCATTAGCATTTTCTTTCGGGCTTGAATAAGAAAAACTTATTAAATTTGGTTTCTACTAAGAAAATTTGGTAAAAGCATTATTTCTAAATGAAATAAAGCTGATTAGGCTAACTTAATTATTACAAAGGTTTTTTTAATTTAGTTTTACATTAAAATTTTACCAATAACAATAATTATATGAGCATGCCATTATAAGTATAGAGATCTAAGCATAAAGTTACAGCCATGTCAATTGTCAAGGTATCAATATTAGTAATTATGAAAGCATATGTCAAAATTGTAATAATGGCAGGATAGAAATTATTACCTTTTGATTCGTCATTACCATCAACAATGAATAAACAATTAGATCAACCGAAGCAAGATCGAAATCATATATTTCCTTGGTTATGCCTTCTATACCTATTTGGTGAGTTTGAAGAGGCATAAACACTCCATAGATGGATTTCCTCATTGTTCAGGTTAACAATCATGAACTTTCCATCCCTTCAAAGGGAAAGTGAGAGAAAGTGATCTAAGTGCTTACTCCTCAAGTATGACTTTCTTTGTTCCGTTCCAAAATTCATTTATCCAAATCTCTCGATTAGAGCATATGATGATAAAATAATTAGCATTAGGGATCACAGCAAGATTTGAGACTTTCAGCATCCTCTCATCTTCCCAAATAATATAATTTATTGCAATTTATTTAAAAATAAAATACATTATGTAAAAAGATAAATAAATTGAATATAATTTAGAACATTTAAAGTTGGAAGATGCAATAGTTTTTATGTTTTAAAGCATAAGCAAAGTTAGATATAACTTTAAATATAAATTTTAGTTTGGAAAAATCTATATAGTGGACTTTGGTAGCTAGTATAGCTTTTAGAAATGAAATCATAGTCTTTATCATTTAGGTATTCATTGACAAATATAAGCTCAAAGTTTAGATTTATTTTGATTTATCTATGTGTATATATCAGTGATCTTTCTCAGTTTTTGAACTATTTAATTAACTTCAAAATCTAAAAAAACTACAAATTTTAAAAATCAAATATGTCAATATTAGTTCTACATTTGAAAAGTTTGGTTAATTTATATATTTTCTAATAATATATAAATCACTATAGATAATATATAATTTAGTAGGAAAGATAAAAAGAGATCGCGATGCAACAATTGTTGAGCGCACTTTGGTAGTGTTGCAGGTAAATGATCCGATGGTAGCAATGAAGAACTAAAATACTGAGATGAATTGTGGAGGGAAGTGTGGTGGTGATTCTAGTAAGAAGAGACTATTGTATGAGTTACATTGTTTAGATATTGTTGCAAGAGTTGAGGGTGAATTGAATCGTATGAAAACAACGAGGAGTTAGTATAAAAGATGTCATTAATGCATAAGATTGAAAAATGATCAATGGACTACCATAATATGAATATGCTAGCATGCTAAACCTTTCCTTCATTTTTTTAAAATCTATTTATTTATTTTTCTTAATAGATAAAATTGATTTCCTCTACTACTTGATAATTTTGAATTCTTTTTGCAATCAAAAGATTATTGTGATAGATGGCATTAAAAAGTAATATGACTATATTGATTATGAAGGCACTGGTATCTTATTGTAATAAAAATAAAAAATCATTTAATTTGAATTAGTTCCTACACCTGCTATTACGTGGAAAGTTTTGGAAATCATTTCCTAGATATGAAAGAGACAACATGTTTGACACCAGTGAATGATTAACCTAATTTATATCTATCATGTAATTGTTAGGAATGAGATATCGATAAGCAATGAATTTTATAAGCTTAATCATTTGATTAATGAAGTGAATTAGACAATGAATATCCAACAACCAACTTTTCTAAGCATGTATCATTGCACCATTCACATGGCACATTTGAAAAACCTAAAGAAGTGTTTTCTTCTCTTACCAAACACTTCTTGTTCTTTTTCTTTTTATTTTTTTTAACTAATCAAGTTAGTTAGATAATAATGATCCAACAACCAACTTTTGTAGCCAAGGATCACTACACCATTCACATGGCCCCTTTGGAAAAAAAAAGAAGTGTTATCTTCGGATACCTAACACTTCTTTTTGTTTTTGTTTTTTTAGTTCTTCTTATTCTATTTTAAGACTTGAGAGATTGACCTGTAGGTACGAAAAAGAGGTATTGATCTGAAAATGGAATTCTAATAAAATTTTATTAAATTTAATAAAATTTCAATTTATTCATGTTTAATATTTCTCACATAATTTGGGTTTGATCATATAATTGAGATCAACCCATTTGAATTTATGCATTTGAGAAGAAGTGGATGAGTTTAGGATACAATTTCAATTTATTCATCTTTGATAGTTATGATTGAGTCGACTTTGATCTTATAATTGAGATTAACCCATTTAAACATGGACATTTGTTTTCATATATATATATATATATATATATATATATATATATATTTCGTTTTTATCTATTATCAAATCAAATAAAGTTATAATTATCATATAGTCCCTATATAATATAGATATATCTTGATAATTATCTTTTATGTATTCCAACAGCCACCTCCTTATATCTAAATTCTATCATTACAGAGCTTTGGATTATAAGAAATAGATTTAAGACTTATATAATTTTACTAATGAAGTCCATTTAATTTATCAAGGAAAAAATTATTTTTCCATCTATTCCATCTATTCCATCTCCCAAGAATGTGTGCCATATCATTAAAAAAAAAATAAAAAATAAAAAACATCCAATCCACTTGATGCGCATATGAAATTAAACATAGTGGTACCAAATCACAAACATTAGGATTATTATAAGGGGACACAATGCAAATGGAATTTGCTTTTGTTCTAACTGATAAAGATGTGATCATACAACATAGGATGAGATTGTTTTTTAGAGAAATTTAAGTGAAATTTGACAGACTAAAAAGTCATGGGCGACTGAAAGAGACATTATTGGTGTTAAGAGCATGATTGATTGACGGGAGAAAAACATCCAATCAAAGCTAGCCAAATGTTATCCAAATTATTGATAGTAAAAAAAAATAATTATTATTTCATAAACCTTAATAATAATAATTAAAAAATAATTCCATATTATTTCTGGAAATAAATAGCATTCAATCCTAAATTGTTTCCCTCTAATGTGTGTACCACTTGAAGCGAGAACACCACCTCCTCACCATCTCGCTAAGTCAATATTTGTTGATAACACCTCACTAAGTTTCCAGATCTAGATCTCATATATAATAGTACAATAACATGCTCAAATCCATTTGCAATGTCGGTATTCGTCATGCTGTCAAAAGGGAGGAGAAATTAAGAATCCTATAAATAACATATGAAATTAAACAAAAAATATAGTAAGTAGCTTTCAATGAGAAGATGGTACTATTGAGAAGCTTCCACCTTCCGACATCAACGAAAACAATTTGAAGCTTTTTGGGACATGTAGGCTTTTACAGCAGGTTCATTAAAGATTTTTCTAAGATTGCTAGGCCTCTGACAAAGCTTTTAGAGAAGGATGCACCGCTTGATTTTAACTAGGTTTGCAAATTAGCTTTCACATCATTGAAAGATAAGTGTGTACACGCCCTATCATGATTGCCCCAGATTGGAACCTACTATTCAAGCTGATGTGTGATGCCAGTGACTTTACAATTAGGACAGTTTTGGGTCAGCGAAAGGATACGCACTTTCATCCGATCTACTATGCTAGCAAAACCTTAAACAACGTGCAAGAGAATCATACTGCAACTGAAAAGGAGTTGCTATCAGTAGTCTTTGCTTTCGATAAGTTCAGACCATATCGAGTACTGTCAAAAGTTTTCGTCTACACTAATCACTTTGCACTAAGGTATCTCATAAGTAAATCTGATGCCAAGACTTGTCTAATTAGATGGATTTTGCTTTTGCAGGAATTTGATTTGGAGATTAAGGACAAGCGTAGAGCAAAGAACTTGGCAGTAGATCACTTATCCTGATTGGAGGATCCTAAAAGAGTAATCATTGGGAGATGGAAATATTAATGATGCATTCCCTGAAGAGCATTTATACAGAGTTTATGTAGTAAGAGATGAAGACCCACCTTGGTTTATTGATTTTGCTAATTATTTGGTTACTGGAATCCTTCCCAAATGATTCACATATCAACAAAAGAAGAAATTCTTTTTGGACCTCAAGCATTATGTGTAGGAAGATCCACACTTGTTCAAAGTGTACATGGGCAAAATCATCAGGAGATGTGTACCTTATATTGAAGGATGGAATATTCTCAAACATTGTCACTTAGGACCAACTGGGGAATACTTCAGCATGAATTGAAACAACCGACAAAGTTATTAAATTAGGCTTTTATTGGCCTACAATTTTTCAAGATGCTTAAAGGTATGTATAAAATTGTGATAATTGACAACACACAAGCAATCTTTCTCACCGAGATGAAATGCCTCAAAACTCCATTCTTATTTATGAGAATTTTTGATGTTTGGGGCATCGATTTCATGAGTCCTTTTCCTACATCAATTAGGAACGAATTCATCTTAGTTGCTATCGATTATGTTTCCAAATGGATGGAAGCGCAAGCTTTCACTTTGAATGATGCTAAGGTTGTGGTAAAATTCTTGAAATGACTATTCTCTAGATTTTGCACTCTTAGGACAATCTTAAGTGATAAGGGTACACATTTTTGCAATGAGCAATTGAAGAAAACATTAAAGAAATATAGGGTTACACACAAACTATCTAACCCATATCATCCACAAACAAGTGGGCAAGTAGAGGTGTACAATAGGAAATTAAAGCAAAGCCTAGAAAAAACGGTCGCTCACCACCGAAAGGATTGGTTGGAAAATTTAAATGACGCCTTGTGGGCATATAGGATTGCATTTAAAACACCCATAGGAACATCACCGTACAAACTCAAGCATGGAAAACCATGCCATTTATCCATAGAGCATGAACACAAGGCATATTGGGCACTTTAAAACTTAAATCTTGAGATTCATCTTGCACATAAGAAGAGGAAGTTACAACACCAAGAACTCAAAGAATGGCGTTTGACTACATACAAAAACACAAAATTATGCAAAGAATGCACAAAAAGGTATCATGACCAGAATCTCAAGCAAGGAAAAAACTTTCAAGTGGGAGATCAAGTACTTCTCTTCAATTCAAGATTGAATTTATTCCCTTGTAAGTTGAAATCAAGGTGGTCTAGGCCATTCACTGTAGTACAAGTTTTTCCCTACTGTGTTGTCGAGGCAACTCACCTCACAAGAGGCACATTCACGGTAAATGGTTACTGTTTAAAACCTTATTTTGGGGAGAGTAGGTGGAATGAGAAGAGGGAGGAATTTCACCTTTTTGAACATTCTTGAGATAAGGACTGGTACGTCAGGCTTGTTACATAAGATACGCGCTTCTTAGGAGGTAACCAAAGTGATTTTCTTAGCTTTTAATCTTCTAGTTTTAGTTTTGTGTGTTTTTTAGTTTTGAATAAAGTCTGATATTTGGTTTAATTGTGTGGATTTGAGCTTTATTTATTGATTTTCATGCATGGAATTTGTTAGTGGTGTCAAGTTTGATTGTTAGCAATTGTTTTCATGTTGTTTTTTACAGAGAGATTTCCATATTCGTTTGCTGTACACATCACAATAGACACATACAAGATTGTTGTGTGTCTGTTGTGATGTCCAGGAAGAGAATTTTTTTTCTAACTTTCTTCTGAGTAAGTCTATAATGAGCTCACTATAGCCATTTCCATGGTAGTTGTGACCCGTAACGGCCTTCATGCAGCACGTGGTAATACTTTTTGGGAGTTCTGGTACAATCTTCACCACGCCTATGGTGAGGCCATTACCAAGACAACACACCCTAAGACAACCAGTGGTTGTCACTTAGAAAATTTTGAACCCTTACTGAGTTGACAATGGCCTTGTAATGGCGCTATAACTGGCATTATGCCCCTACATAGTTAAAAGACTAACAATAGCATTGTCCGTCTATTTTGAAGGCCGTTTCGAAGGTTATAGGGTTGCCACCAACTGTCCCTTGGGCTTTGTCACTTGAAATCATGTTATTCGCTTCCACTTTCACCGGAGATCTCTCCCTATTCACTTGCATAGTCTTCCCAAGAGCTTTGTTGTTTCTTCTGGTCGATTTAGCTCCCAGTTTCTAGAATTTTCACCGTGGTTTTTCCTTATCCTCTTGGCCGATTTTATAAGAATTTCAAAATCATTTAAATCTTGTTTATACTGCAAATAAATTGCATGAAATATTTTAGAATGATGTGGTAATTGTTTATACATGAATATATTCCAAAATGAAACATGTTTTGTAAAACTTTTCACCAAAGTCAGCCTCCACAACTACCGCACCATGATGAACAATAGCCGTTGTGGTGGCCATTATGTTCAAACTTGCTAACCAGGGTAGGATGATCCACAACGGGAGTAACGCACTCATTATGATCTTTCTCCCGCTCTAATTGCACAAGAAACCATTCAAAATGAGCTTAGCCCATTGTGCGTAGCCCGTTGCATATTTTAAAAACACAATGCACCCACAACGAGTGTTGTGCACCCAGTTGTAACCCGAAGACAGTGCACAGTAGAGGTGCTAGCACAAACAACGATGTGTTGTCACCGCGATGGCTCCCATAATGACCATGATATGCCTGTCGTGCACCCATTATCCATTCCTGTATGTTATTTCTTGTATTCTTTTGATTGACTTCTCATACTCTTTTTGAATTATAAGATATTGACAAGATCCCCTTGCGTATACCCCGCAAGTGCAGGGGTTTGTCGAAGTAATAATCCCGGATGAGTGGGTATCGAATCCACATGGAGTAGGGAATAAAAACACTTAATTCGCTTCTTAGCTATGTGAAAGATCAGTAGTGATAAGTGTGACAATGATTCAATTCTCAACAATAAAAACAACAAGTAAGAAAGCAAACGTAAAGGAGGAGGTAAGGCAATCGATAAAGATGGGGTACTCGGATAATGCTCCGCCTAGGATGATCATTTCAAGTGCAGGAACCCTCTATTATGCTTCTTAATCAATGCAATGGTGAGTCATGGAAATCCTTCATTACATAGTCCCAAATCTAAGGTCAACCATGCCTAACTCTACACATGTCCCGGAGGAGAAATCGAACAATCTCAACACCTCGCACTCGCATAGAGTTGCAATGAGCTCTAGAGATTCCAAGTGATAAATCTCTTCCTAATTATAGACCTAACCCTTTGGTCCAGGTGGAAGGTCCCTAACCACGATTAAGCCCTAGATACTAAGATCACCTCAACGCTTCACTCCGTTGCACTAGCAACTAAGCCCCAGCGGAGGGTCATCCCTTAGACCATTCACTCTATTATGGCCGCAAAGAACTCGAGGAACGGAGATAGAATCTATCATGTCGGAGGGGAAAGGGGATCTCCTGTACCTCTCGACTCACCCTCTCAACCCTCTCCAACCTAGCTTTGCCTAACGCTCGTGGTGTGTCACTCACTCACAAGGTTACCAACAAGAACTCTCAACCCTAGTGTCACTCTAGGGGAAATGTTCATACAATCAAGCATTCAAGGTTGGAACTCACAATAAACATCAATTAATTGAGAGCATAATAAAGAGATTCAATGAAATGAATGCATCCTAGGGTTCACAAATACCCAAGTACCCACTAGGGGTTTAGCTCTCCATGGAGCTAAATACAATCAAAGAAATAGAATGTAAAAGTAATGAATCCATAGAAAACCCCCTCGATGGTTATGTCAATGGTCTTGTGGAGAGTCCTCTACTCATCGCAAGGGATCCTTTGTCTGGCCTAGGATACACCTCGCCTGATCGGTGCCGACGAAAGCTCTCCCAATAACCTTTTTCCAAATCACGCACGATGTCGGAGCCGTAGAACCTCTCCAAAACCCTAGCTAATACCCCTCAAAACCCTAGCCGAAGCCCTCTCTCAAGTTGGGGAAAAGATGGAGAAAAGAATGCTGAAATCGGGGCTGAAATCGGCTTTAAATAGGACTGGAATCGGGCATCCACACGGTCCTATGGATTTTCACACGCCCCTGTGGAATTTCCACACGGGCGTGGATAATTTCCACACGCCCGTGTGGATTCTCTGATTTCCTGTTTTCTCAGCCGGCTGTGAATAGTGCTGCTATAGTGATGAGCTCGTTCGAGCTTGATTGGATGGTCATGAACCTCAGCCAGCGTGAGACGATCAGTTTCTAAATGTTCAATGGGGACTACTTGATGTCCTACATAGATTTCTCAGTGAGGATAGGGGCTCGTTGATGTGGAGTATACTAGCGTTGAGTCTTACTCTAGCTCCACATCGACTTTCCACTCCACTTGAGTCAAGGTCAAGTATGGACCCAAACCCTTTAAGGCCGCGAGACATATGTATTGGGTACCTTGAAGGCATCTACCTTAGGATGGCCTGCATTCCACTATATCCATGTCATTCTATCAAGGACACTGACTGGCTAATGAGACAGCATGAGGGTCATGAATATCCATGAGCTGTATTTCTTGTGGAACATGGTGGCACCAGAGCCGATCTACATCTTCCACGCCCTTGCCTGCCAACTATGGCACCAGGCCCAGGACCACATATTGGTGACCATATATCTTGGTCCTTACATCACCTGTCTTGCATGGGGACTAAGCTTGATTGACTGTTGTGTAGGCATCCAGCACGTTGGAGGGATAAGCCCATTGGTGGTCCATGGATCTAACTCTGAGTCTTTAGACGATGAGGAGTCTCTTTCGTAGGCCATTGTCTCCACCTTTCCTTCCCTTGCTCTAGCTCTAGTACTTGCTACTGTTGCTGTACCAGTGACACACCAGTTTGCGTGCGTGTTCCGTAAGTGCACGAGTGTCGAAGTAATAAAATACCCAGTGAGTCAGGTAGTCGAATCCACATGGAACAGGGTTACTAGTACTAACTGCTTCTCTATTATCTAGCCTAATGATAAATGGGGTGATGTGATGATCTAATGTACAAAAAAAAAATGAATACCGAAGACAAATATGCAAGGGTAAAATAGAGGGAGATCTCAATCAGTAAAAGTGGGGTATTCGGGTAATGCTTCCCCTAGGATTCAGGTATTAGGTACCGGGTATGCAGAGTGTTTCTTGAATGAGTAGGTTAAGTCGTGGAAATCCAAAGATAATCTGATTTTGCCTCCAAATCACTAATACTGGTCCCCTACGAGGCCCTTGTGGAGAAATCACTCAATCTCAACACCTCACACTACATATGACTACAAACTCTAGGGATTCTAAAGGATGTATCCTATTCCTAAGAATAGACCTAACCCTAATTCTAGGTGAAAGGTTCCTAACCCCCTACAATGTCCTGGTGGAGAAATCTCTCAATCTCATACCTCACACCAAATATGGTTGTATAAAGCTTAGGGAATACGGAGATAGAATACACCAATTAGAGGGTAAAGGGGACGCTCCATTATCTCATGACTCATAACTCATCCTCTCAACCCTCTTCAATCTTGGGATTCTAACTCTAATGGATACCTCTCTCTCACCAAAGTAAAAAAAGCATGCAAACCAAACAACCATAAGATCAATAAGGCAAGCAAGCATTAGGCAAACAAGATTGAAACTCAACCAAACTTGAATTAAATAGAAACATAAAGCAAATCCACAAAAGTTTATAATTGTAGGGTTCACAGGCCCAAATAGCTTCTAGGGGTGTAGCTCTCTATGGAGCAATATACAAAACAAACCATCAATGAATAAAAGTATATAAAAGCCATAGAAATAAAGCCCCCTATATATGAACTGATCGCCTTGATGGAGAGCTTCTACGTTTGAAGGAATATACTTCGAAGCTAGGGTCACCAGTGGCTTCCTAGATGCTATGACGGAGAAGGAATCAATCAAAGTTGGTGAAGAAGCACCACCTAAGCCGCAAAGACCTCCTCTCCAAACCCTAGTCGTCTCAACCCTTAAGAGCCGCACAAAAGATGTTAAAAGAATAGGGCAAAATGGCTATTTATAATAAAAATCGGGATATCACATGCGTCCAGTGCGACCACGTGAGTTGTAGAAAAAGCGGCTGCGTAAACAGTGTTTTTTGCTACAGTACTGTTATAGTGATTAGCTACATTGCTCTCATAAACATGGCTCACACACTTTTCTCTTGAGGCCACATGGTGGGCACATGTCTGCGTGGTAAGTTATAAGGCTTTTCATCATTGAATCATCATTGGGAAGCTCTTACAATCTTCACACAAATAAGGACATGGGAGTGTGACTGCCTTTGTTCCCTTCCAACTCACAAATTGGCTTGAATTCTCTTGCAAGTTGGCACACACCCCCATGTACATGAGCTCCTCTTATGTCTTGATCCTTATGTTATACAAAAACTCCCAAAAATGTGCCTCCATAACCTATCTTTTCTTCCTTTTCTTCCTTTAAGGCATTCACATTCTATTTGCACAAAGGAACACCAAATACACTTTATGAGACATAAGCCATGGTAAAAATGATGCTCAATGCATATAAAACATACACAGAAACATATCTACTCAAGCACTTATCAACCAGCTCCCCCAGTTTCTACATAAGCTCCATGCATTCCACCAGCTATTGAGGAGTGCCTTACTCATCTTGAGGAGAGTCAGGTGAGGATTGAGGGTATTCTACTCAAGATTTTGGTACATCTACAACATCGAGACCCTCCATCCAATGCGGCGTCCACTTAACCACTTGCATCAACCCTTCATATGATGGATTCTCTTTCATCTCCACCGACGTCATCAGTACTACACCGCTCATACACCAGTCCAAGAGTTATCCGGCCATCTCCCACCATTTTGACTTCATTCTTTGTTTCACATTGTATTTTAACTTTCAGTATTTTTTACCTTCCATTTGGTATTCAACAAGAGACATCTACCCTACTACTTTTTGTACACTGACTATTCTATAGTGGATTCTTGCTTTACTACATTTTATTTTATTTTACTTTTCCTAGTTAAATTTAATCCCTTTCATTTATTTCTCCGTTAGGATTTGAGGTAACAGAGTGCTATTTGGCCCACACAACTAGGATCCTGGACAATGGTAACTTCACCAACCTTGTCAGCCCAACCAAGAAACTAGGGAAGTACTAGTAACTACACATGCACTATTATTTTTCAGGCTTATTATTTCCACTTACACTTGTGCATGCAGGCATGCATACATTGAGTACAATGCACATATTTAAGTGTGGGTAAGGAGTGTGTGATTTTTTGTTCTTAATCTCATATTTTGTGAGGAAAGTTTTTTTGAAAAGTTTGGTGTTTGTGCTTAATACATGCTGGTGTAGAGCTATGAAGGCATTGTACTCATTTGTTGGAATTTCTCTAGTTAAGGGATATGATTTATTTTAGTTTAGCATTTTTTTACATGTTTCTAAAGAGTTAGTCTTCTTTTCATTTTTTTACTCTTTCTTCTGTCCTTTCAAGCACTATGCATCTTATATCTAGATAATGATGTTTTTCAGTAGGGGTATCACTAGTTTATGTATTTTCCAGTTCAAATTTTATTTACAATAGAAAGAGCTACCTCCTTTGTAGTGCTAGTCACTCCTAATAAGTAGGATATATGGTATGCACTAATGGGAGAGAGGGCTACCTCTTGGTAAGTGTGAAAGCTACTAACTATGGACTTGCAATGTGAAAGCCACCTAAACCTCATAGGAAAGGACTACCTCAGGACTTGAAAACAAAAGTGTGCATACTTGTATAAAGACTTAGTTAAGTATAGAGATAAGTAGAATAAATCCCTAAAACCTTTTGCAACATAATCTGAACTATAAAGATAGTGGATCAAGGGACAAATACTTGAACAAGTATCTTCCTCCGTAGAGTAGACTAGTCTTTACAGAACATGTTTATGTGACTTAGCATTTGATTGTTTCCTTATACTAGTGAAAACTCCGTCATTTGTAGCCTAAGTTCAAGCACTCATCATGTCTAGTCCTTTGTTTTTTATTTACTTGAGGGCAAGCAAACGCTTAAGTGCGGGGAGGTTTAATAAGTGCTTCAACATGCAAATTTTATATATTATTTGCAGTACATCTAGTATAAAACCTTATAAGTTTAGCACCAAACTAGTACAGAATTGCATTATTTCTTTCACCATGGGATTTAATTGCTTTTCAGGGTGAAATAAGTGGATATTAAGGCAATTTGAGGTAGATTAGACAAAAATACTGCTTTTAGAACATCACCACGGCCTCATCATTGAGGTAGTCTGATTGTGCTAGTGTGAAATCTACAGGAAGACATCACAAGGGTCACAATGGCCTTAACAACAACCGTTGTGTATATAATGTCGGTAGTCAATGCATATAATACCCAAAACCATATCATGCCAGAACGTGACTTATCGACCAAGAAATTAACTTTGATCACAAACGGTCATGGTGACCCCTTGGTGGATTCATGCTATAAATAACCTTAGGTTTTATAATTGAAGGGGATTCTTTTGTTAAATTTGGTCAGAGATGGCTAGATTTTCTGAGAACAGTATGGCTAGAGACAAGGATCAACCTAATTTGAAGCAAATTCTTGTGAATTTCTCAAGAGGGATTCAACGTGTATTGATAGCGGAGGACACGTGAACAAATTCAGTACCATCTTAACATCCTTATGATCTTCTCAACCTCCACCATCAGAGAACTATTGGAGGGAGTTAGGTTTAGGATTCTTTTATACCTTTCTTGTGGATTCTTTATTCTTTAATATTTATTCTTTATCCATAAGAGGACCCAATTCGAGGAGAATTGTATGTCATTGTATGTAAACTTTTTCTTGTGAACATTAATTTCCATTGGTAATATATTTTTGTCAAGTTGATTGTCCTTTATGCATGTCTGTTTATTGATTAATGTGTTGATGTTGTGAGGAAGAGATTCCCACTCATTAGATCATCCATGTTTTGTTAGATCTTTCCATGCGCTAAAAGATTAGGTATCGCTAGATTTTTATATTAGGATATTATTATCCTTTTAGTGGAATTCTTGATCTTAAGATGGACATGGGAGGTTGGGGTAGAAGGGATTCTATCTTAAGTTCCTAGTGCTTCAGACCTTGTTTCCAAGAGATTGGGACCAGTAGGTGTCTGAGTTCCTCTAGTTCATCAATAGATAACATTGCCATATTTTAATTCACAAGTAATTGCTAAGGGACTCCCCATACGGTACCCAGTCCTTCCAATTCCACCTCATGATCCTTAATTGTATCTTAGTAAATTAGTGTGTAGAAGTAGACTTAAAAACTAGCTTAGACATTAGGCTATTGATTAAGCGTAAAGGAAGTAATAGAAGCTTCTCTTAGTTTCCTGAGGCATACAACCCTTATGCTCACCCATGAGATATTACTTGACGACCTGTACACTTGCGGTATAGACACATAAAGGACGTGTCATTAGGGCACATATGGAATTTGACTTGTTGAGAGTAGCTTCACATATCTAATAGGGGTAGCTCTTTGCATCCCTAATATTTCCTTTTTCAAACAATTCCTTTCACAATTATTCCACTTGAAGTTCATTGAAAGCTTAAACTATATAAAGTCATCAAAAGTCTAAGTCACTACAATAGAGAAGTTGTGTGCTTTAATTGGAGCCAATAATCTAGAATTGAGAAAAGCTATAAAAAAATAAATAGAACCCAAAAATAAACATTCTAGCATGTGTTCACCCCTATACTATGAAACTCCCACTAATTATTCAGAAGTCAACAACTTGGCATGTAAAGAGTTTAAATAATCCTCAATGCCTCCCCCATACTTAAAATCATGCGTCGTCCTCCATGTGTGTATAAGAGTATAAATGGATGACAATGCAAAAAAATGTAAATATATGGAAGACGAGTACTTCCCTGGTTTAAAATTGAATGGACATAATCCTTGAACCGGTATGGTGCATTCCTTGTGGTGCCCCAGTAGTAGGAGTTCACTTAAGGTCAAGAAAAGACCGAGTGAGTATACCTTTTAAGTTTTTTTAGGGTGTTGCATTACTAGTCCTACGAAGCTAAGGAAAATCATTAATGCTTAATAAAGTAAAAATAACAAAAAAGAAAATAAAAATCCACTAATATGTCCAAAAATGGAATACAAAACTAGCAAGGCCAACCCTTGCTATAAAAGATGAATACAAGTTATGAAAAATAAAAGATACAAATGAAAATCAAAACTAATGCTCAACGGCTTGGGATGTGGGCACTGAGTTTGTCAACGGGTGTGAAGTCGTTAGTGGATTGGAAGCTAGAGGGGGCGGGACCAAACGAGAGAAGCTGTTTAGCACATGACAGAGGTTGGCCTCGATCTGTGCCTGGGACTCCATTATAGCACATTGTTCTACCCATATCTATTGCTGCTTAGCACGCTGAGCCTCGATGAGGGCCTCCATCATTCTGAGGCAAGATCAACGCTTTGGAGGTGTCATTAGGCTAGCAGTGCTTGGATCAACGGTGGCAGATGGGAGTGATGAGTTGCTATCACTAAATTTGTCATCTGACTCCTCACCAAAATCCACCACACCGGATGATCATCTCCCTAAGCAGAGGGTCTCTTTCCCCAAGGGGAGTTATAGTGTTAACTATAGTGATCATTTTTTTGAATTGTTAGCATGACCTTTAATAGAACTTATGATGATCATGTGTTGATACCTGGTGGCTAACCGGATTAGGTACGATGCCTACATCAAACCATCTTGTAGTTTGCACCTGTTGAGGTGGATCCATCCTCTCAAAATAGTTACCCAGGCACGAAATTGATCAGGAGCTACTAATACATCTGGGTGAAGGTGAAGTTAGTGTCATATATCCCCAACAACATGGAAACCTCCTTGTAACTTAATGACCCCTACCCGAGAAAATCTACCAGACTATTGTCGACTTTGAAGGTGCTGAGTGCTTGCAAATTGATGCCATCACAGACCTGCTCATCGATCGATAAAGGTAGCATCCATCTACCCCCTAAGTCCACCATGCGACGAACCACGTCCTCCAACCCTAGGTCCATGAGCACCAACCAATCTACAAGCAAAGATCGGCCAAATTTTTTCATCTTGAAGCAGAAGCAGTCATATCGCTCTCGAAAACTGAGGGAACGGGGGCAGGGAAATGTCGGCTCCACAACCAAAGTGAGATTCAAGGGCGTAATGTCTTCCGCTCTTGAGCTCGATGCGTTAGTCCTAGCCTTCTTCAATGGCTCGGAGGTGGTCCTCTTTGCTTGAGTCATCCTATAGATGAAAGAACACAAAAGTTCAGCTCAGAAATACGGATTTTTTTCTCCAAACAAAACTGCTTACAACCTAGTTATGGGTAGGCTTACAACCATAAGCCTCAGGGAAACTTGCCTTTTCGGTAGTCCTTACAACCATAAGCCTCGAGCTCAGACCATAAGGATACCTCCTATACATTCAAACTCAAAATTTGTACATTTAATCCATTTAAACTACAAAAATGAATCATAAAACATGTAGAAAAGCATTCCATCATATTTAATCGAAGGCTTACCATAAAAATCAAGAAAACACTATACCTTATAGAAATAGAAGAAAGTGAAAAATCTACATAGTCAAATACTCAAAGAGTGTCCAATCTTGCTCGAAAGTGCTCTAAAGTGGGAATAATGAACAAGGGGAAAAGAATGGGAGGAGATGGGGCTGCCAGCTATAAGAAAAGATGAAGAAAAATGAAAATGGGGGCCTAAGGGTTGCTGACAGTGCCTTAAACCCTAGCTACATATGGGTGTCTTACGGGTGTAAGCCATAACTGTAAGGCTATTTTTCTGCTTCTTACGTGGTACATACGCCCATAAGACCTCCCCGGTAATTGTTTCATCTCCTTTATAACCTAGGCTATGATTGTAAGTGGGCTTTATATTGTGGTTCATAAGGCTCTCTAAATTTCCATTACGGTCGGCCTTAAAGGGCGTAAATCACCCTGTAAAGAACCTAGGTCATAAGTACTGGCGTAATTGAAGTGAGTCATAAGACTCTCTGAATTGCCCTTATGGTTTCCCTTACGGGCATAACTGAGCCCGTAAGATACCTAATGAAATCTCACATGGAGATTACAGGCCATAAGGGTTTTTGGTATACCTGTAATGCTCTCTAGATGATCCTTACAGCTCACCTTACGGCATAAGCTATCCCATAAGGTACCTTAAAGAAATCCTCCTCAGGACTTACAGACCTTAAATGCCCTCGTAAAACTCCATCAAATTCCCTTACGGGGTAGATTACGTGTAATATTAGGACTTTATGTTCTAGTTTTTTTCTATTTTGGTTACACGTGTAGTAGTGTAGTTTTGTGAAATTTTTGTGGGGTTTTGGTTATAGACTAGTCATGTGAACCCTTCTTGGGCACCTGGAGGTTCACCGGTACTCACACACCCGTGTATGAGACCATGTGACACTTTTAGGAGCCACACAGGCAATCACACGCCCGTGTGGGTATGCTTGTGTCTTTCTGGTGTTTATGTAATGTAGCTGAAGTGTTATATTAGCGGTATTATAATGAAAGTACTGTAGCAAATAGCCAGAATGGCACACGGGGTAACATATGGCCGTGTGAGAGTAGCACACTCCTATGTGGAGATTGCACATGCCTGTGTGGGTGCCCTTGCGAGGTTTTCCCGGTTGTGTATTTTAGGGTATTTGTTTTTTCATTTTTGCATCCCAAACCCTCCCCAACCTTCTCCACCTCTCTATCTCTTCATTTCTCTTATGGCTGAAGGTTCATCCATCATCTCATCCAATATGTCGAATTAGGAAGTAAGGCATCTCCTTCCTTGTTCTTCATGATTGTTGTTTGTAGTTTGATGTCTAGATAAGGTAGATGAGCTTAACATCTTGACTTTTACTCTCCATTCTTGTATGTTGAGTGTTACTGTAACACCAATGACCCTTGCTTCTTTATCTTATTTCCTTGCTTTATAATAGAGTTGAGCTCCATAGAAACTCTTTGGAATTCATTGGATTTAAGTTAGAGTCAACCTAAGCCTCTACTAGAGTTGCATTGCATATAGGCTTAGGGTTTTTGTTTATGCATCTCTTATTCTTATTTTCCTTGTTACTCATTCTTTTGTTTGTTGGGTCTTGTTGGGTGTGTGTTTTGGTTGGGTGGTGAAAGCTCGGCTCAAGGCAAGGAGCCAGTGGAGGAGTAACTTTTTCGGGGTCTTTTCTTGTCTAAGTTTATGAGTGGGTTAAGTTGGTTCCACATTTTTATTAGAATATCATCTAAAGATCGTTATTGCTTGATTTGAAAGTCTTTCATTGTTTAATCATATTATATTGGTATTTTGATAAGTTTGGAAATGAGTTTCTATGCTTTTGATTTATATATGAAACTCTTGATATTTAAAAATGGTTATGACTATATGGGTATTACTGCAATCGAATGGCTTTGGGTATGTGATCTTAGATTCCTTGGAATCTTGTGTTGACTTTGAGTCAAGAAGATTGAATTCAAATTGTTGGAGTATATATCTTGTTGGATATGTGAATCTCTTCTTAATTGCTTGATTGAGTAAAAATAGAAATGTTGTAAGAATAGCTAGTGTTTAGGCCTAGTTATGATTGAAATTGAATTTTTAACATGTTGATGTTGGGTTAATTTAGTATTTGTAAGAACCAAAGATTTAATTATTTGGTTTAATGTCTAGAATCTTGGATACATTGTAATTATACTCTGGTGATTCAAGCGTGAATAAGAGAAATATTGTGGATGATGGAAGCGTCAAGCATCGAAGATATTTAATATTTTATATATCTTAGAGTTAGAATTGATTTAAGAGTTGAATTAGGATGTATACTCAATTTATTTGTAAAAGTTGGAAATTCTTTGGAAGAGTAATGACAAACTACATGTGATGTATAAGGGAAGAGTTAGATTGAACTTTGATTGTTAAATTGAAAGTTCTTGTGAATGTTAATGTATAGTTAGACTTATTGTTCGAAGAATTGAAAAGTATTTTCCTAGAGTTTTGGTAGTGAATTTGATATTAGTAAGGTTAATATGGGTGGCATGGAAGTAACAATACTTTGCTGAGGATTTTGGACTTGAATGATTTTCATGACAAATTTGTTCAAACATAGGCTTGGATGAATGACCACTTGATGATATGTAAGCCTTGTAGGCATATTGAAAATCTTGAATGGAAAGATTTGTATGATTTCTTGGCATGCAAAGGTACATATAATGGCTTAAATATATTTGCATGTTCATTGTGGCTTTTAGTTATGTAAATTGTGTAATTGGTAATCAATTGCTTATAGAGGAGTTGAACTTGTAGTTTAACAATTG
>NC_052471.1:7388023-7473546 GCF_009730915.1 Dioscorea cayenensis subsp. rotundata | reverse complement strand
ACATCTTCATTAAACAAATGGGCGATCTCTTTCACCCTTCCCTTTCATGCTTTATTTAATTATTATGAATTCTACACCATGTTCTATCGATTAGTGTACATTGAGGGCAATGTACGATTCTAGGTGAGGGATGGGTTATTTGCATGCTTACTTCACCAGTGATAGCTATGATATATTGTTAGGAACCTCCGGCTTGAATGAATGATAGTAATGAGTTGTAAGGTTATTTTGTGCTATAAGGAAGTCGTGTTTTTCTTTCTAGTGCTTTCTTCACAGCTTTGACACGTTGTTTCTACCTCGTTTGACCCTTGCTAACCCCACTGCTTTGATTTAAAGTGTTAGAATGGTAAATTCATCCCTCAATGGTTTTTACAGAGCTTTTTGGTCCTTTTGTTCATTTTGCTTTATCCCTAAGTGAAGTTTTTGCATGAAGGTACTCGGGGAGACATGTATATATTTGTTATCTTTAGAAAATGAGGTCTATGTCAGGGTATTCCTCTCGCTAATTTAGCTACAGAATGCGTCTATGTAGACTGTAATCAAGTAGGTTGGGTGGCTCTTGTGCCCTAATCAGCATGTGCATCCTACGAAAGATTATAAAATATTTTTGTGCGAGTCTACGTTAGCCGGATTGGATGATGAAATGAAAGAAATGATGAAAACACAAAGAAAGAGAAGTATTTGTTCTCACTGGACTCAATCATGCATTCACTTAGATACTAAAGTGTTGAATGTGGACGAAGGATTCTTGACCTACTATTGAGGGTGTCTTTAACATTTCTAACATCGGTAGTCATTGAGCGTAGGTGTGAATAGGAGGAGAGCGAGGGATGAAGCATACACACACTCACGGGAAAGCACTCTAAAAGGAATCATGACCTCTATCTCTTGAGTCGGTTATTGTACAACTCATTTTTCTTGAATTCATTTCATCTCGCACGTGGGGTTCTTCGACTATTTGAGCTTGAGGTCGTACATTTAGCCGTTTATCATTTTGCCCTTATTCTTTCATGTGTGTTTGCTTTGGGGACAAGCAAAGCGCTTAGGTATGAGGGATATTTGATAAAGCGCCTAAATGTATGTATTTTATATGTATTAATCGTGTATTATTTGTAGAACATGTTAGCGAATTGATGCCCGTTTATGTCTAAATTGGTTATTTACGTGTTGCGAGGTCTTAAATGAGTCAAACAATGCTTAAAAATGCAAAATCGGATGAATTCGACATCAAAAACGGCATTTTGGGAGTCCCGCGACCGTAGCGGCATCGTAGCGTAGCGTAGCAGGTCATTGTTCTTGTCTGCTGCCATTTGGTGCGGGAGTTTCACGGGCTCCATCGCCCGCATGGATGCCCGTGAGGTTTGCGGGAATTCTCAAGCTCGATTCTCGTAGCAAAACATCTGTATCAAAAAAGTACTATAGGTGAGCACTCAGTAGCACCGGCAGGTTTTGGGCATTTGGGTCAGGAGTCCACGGGCTCCATGCGCCCGCATGGAGCCCGCATGAGCTGACGGGGTATATAAGAAGTTGATTTCTTCTAGGGCAAGGGGATGAGTTTTGGGGGAGTTCTTCAAGCCCGATTTTCACAGTCTTTGAGAGGCAAGATTACATGTTTTGGAGAAGGGAAATCTAAGGGAGAAGCTCGGATTTGGCTAGATCTTCATCGATCTCTTCTTTGGGAGTTTGTAGACGACGAGGGAAGCCGCCCCCATTGCGGCGTCCGTGGAAGCCTTTCCACCTAGCTTGGCTTGTCTTCCTTCTTCCATTGTTTGAGGGAGTTTTTATTATGCCATTCGTAGTTGTTTGCATGGATTTGTTGCTTGGATTTGTTTGTATGGACGAGTAAACCCCAAGGTCACCAGATGCCGGTGAACCTTGGGGTGAACTTGTGTATTTGGATGATTTAAGTTTGTTTATTGCAATTGTTGTGTTTGAGATTCATTCTTGGTGCATTTGATATGTTGCTTACATGAGAACTCTGTAAACCAACTGCTAGGTTGTACTTGGTAGCGTGACCATCGCCCTTGTACTAGACACACCCAAGTTTGGAAGGGATTCATGTGCGAATCGCCGTGACCATCGGGTATTTCTGCACCCCTCCACCATTAGGGCTAGACCAAGTTGTGTTCCGGCTCTAATTAGGGATTTCCCTACTTGTTAATGCAATCGTATGAGGATTTGATCGGAAGAAATTACGTGTCAATACTTATACCGGATTAGGGGGTCAATGGCGTGACCATCGGGTTGACCCTAATCTAGGAAATCTCTAGGTCCAAACCTTCAATTGCATGACATTCTTAGCATCCACGTGCACTTTAGTAGCCCCTAGGGAATCCGCGATCCCGTGACCGTTCCTTTCCCCTGATTTTATACCCCTCTCCGTATTTTAGTCTCCACTTGTAGTTATCTTAGTTAAATTAATAGATTAGGGAAACCTTTCGAATCTGTCGGCTAGACAATAAGCGAAGAGGGAAGTGGGTAGATCCCTTGGGCCCGGGGAATCGACCCTCTCGTGCTCGCACGAGAGGTATTACTTGACGACTCCGTGCACTTGCGGATCGCACTCATCAATTTCCAAACCACTTCAAGGAGTGACAAAGACAAATCCAAGAAAACAGAAGGCGTCAAGTACACCGCTACTACCTTCAATATTGAGAAGGGGAAAGGCGTAGCAGAGTCCCATAAACCGGAACAAGCTAAGGTACCTAGTTTAGGTGCTACTGACAATGAGTCAAAAACTCTTCCTTCAAGGATAGGATGAATAAGAAGTATTCCTTCAGAAGAGATAAAGTACATAAAATCTTCAAAGATGCTGTGAGAGAGGGTCTGCAGCTCTCTGAATGCAAAAGGCCTGAAGAGCAAAGCAAGACAGATCATCCCAATTACTGTCCATATGATGGGGTGTTGGGACATACAATAGAAGATTGTTATGTTTTCAAGGACTGGGTCGAGCGACATTACCAAGAGGGCAAAATCACACTCTCAAAGAATGTTTTGTCCGAGCAACCAGCTGAACATATACGCTACGTGACTGCCCTAAACCCAGAAGGGTTATCCCAAAGGGAAGTCACAATGGTTGGTAATAAAGTGATATTTACATCAACAGAGGATGACAAACCTTGTGCTATTCCAGAAGAGTTATGGGAAGTATTTATATCCAAAAGATCAATGAAGATGTTGAAGAAGTTGGCTGAACTGCCAGGGATCATTTGGAAATGCTCTCAGCAACCTCATAAAGGTCACCAGACAAAACAGTCAAAAAAGAAGAACAAGAAAAGAAAGCAAAAGCGCGAACAATCAAAGCGCAAGAAATCCATTATTGAGGAGTATATAGAGACCCTTGAAGAATATGAATAGAAGGAAAGGGTTCTAATTACCCTCAGAGATTATTTCCCTGAAGAAGTCGAGGAATTACTCAGGGAATTAACTAAGAAAATTGAAAATGAAGAAAATGTGCAAGTGGAGACTTACAGGGTTATTTTAGGAGGGGAACCTCTATATAACCCAGAAGATGATGATGAATATGATAGCTTCTCTGAGCCAGAAGAGTCATATGATCGTTACGGCCGGCCCTATGTCAGTAAGAAGTAGAGAAATAAGATAGCATTCAGGGAGAGAGTAAAGAAGACGAACGCCAAGCTCTTGGAGCCCTACCCACAAGTAAAGTCCAAAGAACCATGTTACACCCCGAAGACCACAAAATATAAGGTCTTGAAGAAAGTCATGCCTGCTGAAGATATCCTTGTTTTCATTCAAAGGGTGACAGAGGAGTCAGCTAATAGGCTATGACAGTTACATATTGAAGATGCTGAGTGGGATGAATCTGGGACATATCCTCCAGAATCATCAGGGCAAAATTTTATTTCAGAAGTCGTGGATTCTCCAACCCCTGCTAAAGCAACAAATACTAAAGAAAGATTTATCAGAAAAGATAAAAGGAAAGAGCTTTTTGATCAAGCTATAGAAAATGGATTTGCCTAAACCTAAAAGGCGGCCCTGATGCATCTTGATAGACATTCAAACTATTGCCAATATCACCGGCTTACAGGACACACCATAGAAGAATGTCACGCTTTCCAAAAATGGTTGCAAGGACAGGTTTCTCAGGGAAATTTGACACTCACTGAGGATTACTTTGAAGAAAAAGGCGAATGTTATGCTATAGTTGCCCATGATGATTCAGAATATGAGCTAAACTTCCCTGAGGAGGAAGATGAGGCACCACAACATGTACATCAGATGCAGCTTAGAACTAGGAAAACACTTTAGCCAAGACAGGTTCCTAGTTCAAATAACCGAGATAAAGGGAAGATGGTTGAAGAAGAGAATGTCTCGCACAAGAAACCGTTAAAAAAGCCAAACTACAACATTTTGGCACACTTGAAGAAAGTCCCAGCACTCCTCAGTATGTACGATGCATTGATGATGTCAGCTGAAGTCAGGGAGTCTTTAATACATGCCCTGCAAAATTCTGAGGAATATCAAGCATACTTCACTGAAGTCAACATAAAAGAAGCCCTATATGCATCTCATACATCTTCAGTGTCCTTCACAAATGAGGACCTATTACTTGGGACTACGGCATACAACAGACCACTATATGTGACAGGATTTTGTGATGGAGTAGAGATCAACCGGGTTTTGATTGATCCAGGGTCTTCTTTGAATTTAATGACCCTCAACACTCTTCGAGCATTGGCTCTTGAAGTATGCCACTTATTTTCGGAGAAGATCATCATCCAGGGTTTCAATCAACACAACTAAAAGGCATTGGGATCAATCACTCTTCCCCTCAAATTTGGAAAAAATATCATCTAACGTGAAATTCCATGTAATTGACGCTGATGCGTCCTATAAAGCCCTCTTAGGAAGGCCATGGATTCATGAAAACCAGTTGGTTCCTTCAACACTGCATCAATGCACAAATTATTTGGTGGATGGGGAAGAGTTCAGAATTGATGGAGAGATCCAACCCTTTGGCATCCATGAAATACGCTATGAGGATGAGAGATATTATCTTAATGCATCCAAGACAACCAAAGGAGACAAATTACCGTGCCCAGAAGAAGTGTCTTTGATCAAGACAGGCAAAAATACTCCTGTGCTTCAGAAAAGAGAACCGACGGCACCTCACTTTGGTAGTGACACTGAGTCATCAGAAGATGAGAGCGATGCAGATATACACCAAAGTAAGGGTCAAATTGAAAGATCTACTGAAGAAAATGCATTATACATTACGAGGATTCCTGATGGTCTAAACAAATCCCTGGATAACTTGAATGTAAATACAGTTGAGCATCTAAAAACATTTTATGTGCCAGCTCGACATGAAAAGGAAAGAAGTATTTTCTTTTATAAGGACAAAAGTAAAAAGATCTTGAATGACGATATCATAAATATTGAAGAAATAGAAGATGATGAAGCTCAACCCATAAATTTCCCAAGCCATTATCCCAACAAGCTCAGGACAATAGTTGAGAGGTTTGGAAGTAGAATCAAGTGGTCAAGGAAGTCACATCAGAGCTTTCGTCGATTGTGGGCTCCTGCACATGTGGATAAGAGAGGAATAGGCTACTTTGAGTCTTCCGGGCACTCATGTTATATGGTAACATTGCAGGAGTTGGAAGAGGAAATAAAGATGAAGAATGCACCACTCGAACTAGAAGACGGGGGCAAGCAACAATTGATGAGTTGGTTGAAATCGACTTGGGAAGCGATGATGACCCAAGGCCGACTTTCCTAAGTGCACAACTATCAGAAGAAGAAAAAGCATCATTCAATGCTCTCTTGAAGGAGCATATTGACTGCTTTGCTTGGAGCTATAATGAAATGCCAGGGTTAGATGATGAGGTAGCTGTTCACAGAGTGGCCATTGATCCTAATGCTACTCCAGTTAAACAGGCACTAAGGAAGATGAAGTTTGACTTGGAAGAAAAGGTGATAGAAGAGATAAAGAAGCTGATTGAAGCAAATTTTATTAGAGAAGAGAAATACCCTGATTGGATAGCTAGCATAGTCCCTGTGAAAAAGAAGAATGGGCAAATACGGATATGTGTAGACTTCAGGGATGATTTTCCCCTCCCAGTTATAGAGCTCATGATCGACAACACCTCAGGGTACGAGATGTTCTCCTTTATGGATGGATATTCTAGATACAATCAAATTAAAATGCATCCAGAGGATCAAAAGAATACTTCTTTCCGAACACCAATGGGCATCTATTGCTATAGGGTAATGCCGTTCGGATTGAAGAATGTAGGAGCGACATATCAAAGAGCTATGACCAGAATATTTGATGATTTAATTCACAAAGTTGTCGAATGCTATGTAGACAGTCTTGTGGTTAAAACAAATTCTAAAGACAAGCATCTTGATGACTTGAGGACAGTGTTTACACGCCTTAGACAATACAAGTTGAAAATGAATCCCATGAAGTGTGCTTTTGGAGTCCTCTTTGGAAAATTCCTTGGCTTTATCGTGAGGCATAGGGGAATAGAGATAGATCCCTCCAAGATAAAGGCCATCCTGGAAATGCCATCTCCTCGGACATTGAAGCAGCTGCGCTCCTTCCAAGGTCGTTTAGCATATATCAGGAGATTTATCTCCAACCTCTCTGGAAGATGCAAGCCCTTATCTAAATTGGTTAAGAAAAATGCTCCTTTCAAATGGGATGATGAATGTCAGAGAGCTTTCGATGACATTAAACAGTACTTGTTGAATCCACCAGTACTAGCAGCCCCGATTCATGGAAAGCCTCTGATCTTATATACAACCGCATTGGAAGGGTCTTTGGGGGCTATGTTAGCTCAGAATAATGAAGAAGGCAAAGAAAATGCGTTATATTATCTTAGCAGGATGTTGGTAGGCGCTGAGAGTAAATATACGCCAATTGAAAAGCATTGCCTAGCTTTGGTGTTTGCAGTCAAGAAGTTGAGACACTACTTGCTAGCGTATAAAGTAATACTCATATCAAAAATAGACCCACTCAAATACCTTATGACAAGGCCGTTGTTTACAGATAGACTAGCAAAATGGGCATTGATTCTGATGGAATTTGATATAACGTATACCCCACAGAAGGCAATTAAAGGGCAGGCTCTGGCAGACTTTCTAGCAGCACATCCTCTCCCTGATGATTCACCACTTAATCTTGAACTCCCGATGAAGAGACATTAATAGTGGAAGAAGCAAGGTGGCGACTATACTTTGATGGAGCGTCATCTATAAAACCGGCACTCATGTCCCAAATGCCACAAATCAAAGCTGGAATAGGACTCGTATTCATTACACCAGAAGGGGGAATCCTCAAATATGCTCTCTCCCTCACGGAACCATGTACAAACAATGAGGCAGAATATGAAGCCCTCATAGCTGGTTTGGAACTTGTAATCAAAATGGGAATCCAAGACATACACATATTTGGAGACTCACAACTCATTATCAAGCATGTCGAAGGAGACTACAAGATATACAAACCTGAACTTCTTAAATATTATAAGAAGGTCAAAAATCTGATGAAGAAAATCCCCCAAGTGCAATTGAGGAGGGTTTCAAGATCAGAAAATGGAGAAGCTGATTCTTTGGCGAAGGTAGCAAAGGAACTGGCAAATCCAAATTATGAAGAAATCCATATAACCATAAAAAATAGAAGACCCATTAGTACGATCCCTGACGAAGTCGAAGAGGAAAGTGTTGGGGCCAATGCGGAAGTCTTCACTCTCGAAATGCCAAAGGAAGATTGGAGGCAACCGTTCATGGAATATTTGAAATATGATAAACTCCCTGAGGATAAATCAAAAGGTCTTCAGATAAAGTGAAGAGCCCTAAGATTCACCCTCATAAATGATATATTATATCGCAGGTCCTATGATCAACTGCTCCTGCGGTGCCTCTCATATGAAGAAGCCCAAGAAGTTATGCATGATGTGCATTCCGGGATATGCGGTGCACACCAATCCAGACCCAAGATGCGACTCAAGATCAAATGCTTGGGGTATTACTGGCCAACCATGGTTAGAGATTGCATTAATTATGCTAGAAAATGTCATCTATGTCAGATATATGGAGACTTTATTCATCAACATTCAAATCCTTTACACCCCACAGCCTCCTCATGGCCTTTTGAGATATGGGGAACATATGTAATTGGTCCTATTGAACCACCATCATCTTTGGGATATCGATTCATATTGGCTGCAACAGATTATTTCTCCAGATGGACAGAAGCAATCCCACTTAGAGAAGTCAAGACTGAGAATATCCTCAAATTCTTCAGGGAAAACATCTTATATAGATTTGGGACTCCAAGCAGAATTATTTCAGACAACGACCCTGCTTTCAGAAGCTTCAAGGTCGGGAGATTTGCCCAACATCATAAAATAGATTGGAGATATACCTCCATCTATAACGCTAGAGCAAATGGATTGGCGTAAGCATTCAACAAAACCCTCTCGAAGTCATGAAGAAAGCAAAGTGTCCAAAAAAACAAAAGAGATTGGCATGAAAGACTCCCGGAGATGCTATGGGCATATCGCACTACCTATAGGACTCCGACATAGTGCACGCCCATATTCTTTTGGTATTTGGAACCGAAGCGACCTCACCTCTCGAAATCCGGATACCCTCCCCGAGAATGGCATTACAAAATGAAATTTCTAATGAAGATAATGTTCGGCTCCGCTTGGATGAGTTGGACTCTCTCGATGAAAAAGATTAGGGGTGCAACAAAATCTCGAAGTTTACAAAGCACAAATGTCTCAAGCATACAATAAGATGGCTTGTTTTCGGACTTTTACCAAAGGAGAGATGATCCTTGTCCTCAGAAGACCCATCATCACCAACAAAAAGGCCGGGGGCAAATTCAAAGCAAATTGGGAAGGCCCTTATGTTGTGGAGATCGTCTATGAAGGAGGTGCATATCAACTTATTGATGTCAATGGAGAAAGACCGATGCCACCCATCAACGGCCGTTTCTTAAAGAAATATTATGTCTAATGTAAAAATGTTTGCCTATGACGGAACGTCTGGTCCCTCACAAGGGCTGACTAGTCATGTACAATTAAATGTGTTTCTCGAGGCAAAACGTTTATTTTCATGCGTTTATGTACTAAAATCATTTTTGCACGAAAAATTTAGTTCAATGAAATAAGGAGACATGTGTTTGTCTATGAAGGAACGTCCGGCTCCATGTAGACCGGTCATGCATAGTTAAGTGTGCTTCCTGAGGCAAATACATCAGTCCCTGTGATTTTCCCAAAAAAAATAATAAAAATAAAAATAAAAATAATAATAATAATAAAATAAAATAAAAACTTATGTATGTTGAAGTGTTGAAATTGGAAGTTTCCTTGATAGTGTTGTTCCGATCAAGGTCTTCATCGGGTGACTAAATTATCTTTGATTGCCTTAAAATTTCTTTCAAATTATGAATACATGTTTAGTTTTCAATCTAAACGGTTGAAATTTGATTTGAAGATTACATGATTTATTGAAGAGAGTAGGACTGTGGGCCATGATGCAGGACACCGCTTCTCTATGTTCAATGTTGATCAATGTGTTAATCGGACAATGCCAAAAATTCGGATCGGTCTGAAATTTTTTATGAAAACTCCAGCCTTGATAATGCTCAATGTGAACGGTTATGATTGAGCCTCAAGTCCGTCAATTATCAAAATAAAATCACAAATCAAGCATGAAATTCATTAATGATTGTCATTACACCATACTCAAATTCTAGCTTAAAATCAGATAGTCAAAATAGTTTCAATCCTTTTGAAATTTTTTCTATATGATCAAGGCATTCTGATCCTCAATATGAACGGTCACGATTGAATTCTAAGTTCATATGTCTATTATAAAAAAATTCGGACATCTAGAAGCCAAAATTTGCCTAAATTCCTGCCCAGCTACCTCATCATCAAGTCAAGCATCACCAATTTTAGTGAAAATTTTATAGTCATTTATAAGGTCCTTAGCTTTAAGATAAACGGTGGAGATTGGATTTTGAGTTCATTCGATCATCATAAGAAAATTGGGTTCAAAAACCATGTCTGTCTATTTCCGTGTTCGCCCATGGTGCTATCGAGTGGATAAATGGCTTATAAAATCATCCCAAATTGGCTGAAAATGTTTACAAATACAAGGCCCTCATTCAAAAAAAAAAAAAAGAGAGAAAGACAGAGAAGGTTCTATGCCAAGCTCGAGATATCCATTGCTAAGGAAAGGACTATAACAACATTGAATTTCATTCCGTTTATCGGATTAAGCTAACAACGATATCAAAATAGCTGATGTCTAAAAATAAATAAAAAAAAAAAAATAAAAAAATAAAAAAATGAGGATTCGTACTTCAATCCCTCAATCTCACTAAAATTCTTTGTGAGAAAAGTACGAAGGAGGCATTTGTTTATGTAAAAAATTGCATGTCCAAATTCAAATCGAATAAAAATTTTAAAAAAATTACACACAGTCAAATCATAATCGAATTGGGACAACATATGGTTAAAATAAATAAATTTCATTATATTTGGATATATTCAAGATAAGTCCAGAAGACATTTTTGAGATAATTTAAAATATTTAAATCGTAAGATCAGCCAAGAGCACAGATCTCGAGACGATCTAAATTATTTAAATCATAAGATTATGCCGAGAGCACAGATCTCGAGGCGATCTAAAATATTTAAATCACAAGATCAACCAAGAGCACAGATCTCGAGGTGATCTAAAATATTCAAATCACAAGATCAGCCGAGAGCATAGATCTCAAGGCGATATAAAATATTTAAATCATAAGATCCGCTGAGAGCATAGATCTCGAGGCGATCTAAAATATTTAAATCGCAAAATTACCCTTGAGAACGTATCTCAAGGCAAAAATACCAAATTACAAAAGCGCCTTTGAGAACATATCTCGAGGCATAAATGCAAAAATACAAAAAATAAATAAATATCCTTGAGGACATATCTCGAGGTAAATGAAAATTACAAAATAAAAAAATTGCAAAATTGCCCTTGAGAACATATCTCGAGGCATAAATGCAAAATTTACAAGATTGCCCCTGAGAACATATCTCGAGGCAAAGTGCAAATTACAAAATTGGCCCTGAGAATTTATCTCGAAGGCATAAAGGCAAATTACAAGATTGCCCTTGAGAACACATATCTCGAGTCAATCTCAAATCTTAGGATAGCTCAAACACATATTCCGAGGCAATCATAAATTTCATGTAGCCTGAGAGCAGATCTTGAGGCAATTGGAGAAATGCAAATCTTGAAGCACTTGAACACACATCTCGAGGCAGATTGAGTTGAGTGAATTTAAAAAAAATATAATAATAATAAAATAATATAAAAATAAAAATAATAAAATAATAGAATAATGAATATATAATAAATAATAAAATAATAATAAAAAAAAATAAAAATAAATAAATTAAAAAAAATTTAAAATTTAAAATTTAAAATTATAAAAAAAATTAAAATTAAAATTGAAATTAAGAAATAATATATCCGATCTTACCTATTCGTTGTGATCTGGTGGGGAGTTGGGATAGGGATAGGGATGAAAAGAAAATTCTTTTAAAGTGAGCGGAATTAGGAAATTGGCCGAAAAAAAGACAGACCAAGAAAAGAAAAAATAAATAAATAAATAAGGAAAAAAAAGAGGAAAAAGAAGATTTGAAATTTTAAATTTCGAATTTGAAATTAAAAAAATATATATATATATAATTAATAAAAAAAATTAATAAAATAAAATTTAAAAAAATTAATCAAGAAAAAATTTAAGTTTAAATTTGAAGTTTGATCGATATCTCGGGATGTGGATAAGGAGAGAAGTTGATCTCTCGGGAGAAAGATAAGAGAGGGGCGAGGTTTTAAATAGAGAGGAGATTTGAGAGAATGAGAGAGATTTTTGGTGAAGGAAAAAAAGAATTAAAAAAAAAAGAGACGAAAGAGAAGGTGCAAATCTGTTTCCCTCTCCCCGTATTCATAGATACATAAATATTAAAAAAAAATCATCTCCGCTCATGGCCGTTTGCCACTGTTCACCGTCGGGGCATGCTTGAAGATGCAAAACTAGTATTTTCTAGGATGACAGAAAAGAATATTATAGCTTGGAATGCGCTCATTGCCGGATATAGCAGAATGGGGATAATGAAGAGGCATAAGATTGTTTCGAAGATTGAAGAGGGAGTCTGTTTGGCCAACACACTACACATTTGGAAACGTCCTCAATGCAAGTGCTAACCTTTCAGATCTTCAAATAGGCAAGCAAGCCCATTGTCATGTTTTAAAACATGGATTTCGGTTTGAGGCTGGACCAGAGACTGTCTTTGTTGGCAATCCACTTGTGGACATGTATCTCAAGTGTGGGTCTGTTGATGAAGGGGGCAAAGTGTTTGAGAGGATGATTGGGAAGGACAGGGTGTCATGGAATGCCATGATTGTAGGATATGCGCAAAATGGTCGTGGTGAAGAAGCATTGAATCTTTTCAAAAGGATGCCGAGCTCCGGGGAAACATCTGACAATGTGACTACGATTGGTGTTCTCTCCGGTTGCAGCCATGTTGGATTGGTTGACGATGGCCGTCAATACTTTCAGTCCATGACTACAGAATTTGGTCTGGTTCCATGTCGAGACCACTATACGTGCATGAGATGAGAAATAAAAAAATATGGAATATTAACCAAAGACTGCTACTATTCAGTAGTCTTTGATTTTAAAAAAGAAAAGAAAAAAATCCAACCATGCAAGCATTTTAAAAAAAAAATAAAATAAAAAAAATAAGAGAAAATAAATGAATGAGAAAACGTGCATAAAAAAACAAAAAAAAATTTTGAAATAAAAAATTTCGCCAGAATGATGAGATTCACGTGCATAAGAAATAAAATAAAAAAAAGACAAATAAAAAATATATAATAAAATAATAATAATAATAAAAATTTGAGAAAAGATGCATGAAAATACATGGAGCTAAAACCATTTCCATCTTTTCAATAATGCATAAGTGCATAAAAAAATTGATGAAATGGAAATAAAAACAAAAAAATAAAAAAACAAAAAAATAAATAAATAATAAAGAAATAAATAGAGAGAGCATGCATACGTGCATGGGAATGGAAAAATGATGGAAAGTATAAAATATTAATAAAAAATAAAAAAAACCGTGACACACCTTTGTGCATGGGACGAGAATGATAATGATAAACATTGAGTTATATCAAGACAAAAAATAAAAAATAAAAAAAAATAAACAAATAAATAATAACTTACCATGCACGTTGAATGATGAGGAACATGCATATTTACATGCTTTTAAAAATATTGGGAATGCAGCTAACATTATCTAATAAATAAAAATAAAATAAAATAAAATATATATATATACGTGATAGAGTTTCGCGAGAGGTTTAATTGAATATAAAAAGGATTAGTAACGGCGAATGTTGGCGATGCTAATCGAGTAAAGGAAAAGATGGTGGCTACAATGATACGAACCATGAAGAAGACTATAGAATGTGTGGCAATAAAGAAAAGGGGTTCGGTCAATATATCAAATATTGATGACATGTTGCCAAAGCAATGACAAAATCACTCGGTCCAAAGTCATAACAAGAATGTTCCATTCCCGAAGGATGGAAACGATATATATATATATATATATATATATATTTGTCTCTTAAGACCGTAGTGAGAAAGACATTTCAAAATGATAATGGAATATGCAATGTAGTGACAAAGCACAAGCAGTGGCGAATTTCAGAGCGATAATGAGATATATATATCTCAAAAATGGCAATGCAGTGGCAAGGCACAGGCAGCAGCAATGATATAAAATATATGTGTATATACATATAAACGATGTAATAAATTTGTTTATATAATAAAATAACATGATTTAGAATTTGCAAATCTTCTTGCTTTTACTTGTACTTTTGCCCTTAATCGGAGGTTTCGAAGATTCTAATCTGGGGTAATTAATAGTAGAGGCTTGCCTCTATTAGAAATGAAAGAACCCACAAAAACAAATACGATATTTGTGTTTTGATGTATCATCTGGTGTCTTTTTCAAAAACATGATGTCAGACACATATTTTTGATCACACACTCTCATCCCCTACTTGTCCCACTTACACGTGTCATCACGATGGGACACCACAAGTGGTGTTGCGTTCAATGTTTCGCCGATCCACTAGATCGAGATCTGATTGATTGCCTCCATGCATCTCCAAGCAATTTAGTAACCTAATTTTCACATAAAACCATCTGATAATCGGACCTTAACATAAGCTGTGATGTCGTTAATTGTTAATTGGAATTGGACCATACTATAGAAAGGGGGGAAAAAAATTAGAAATTTAATAAATAACATATGCAATTAAAGAAAAGTGATGGAGATGGCTCTCATTAAAAAAAGATGGGAAGCATTTACATACGCATAAATGAGCCTATTCTTCTTTAGCATTTTCAAAAGACAAAAAAGAATAAAATTTATACATTTATTCTCAAATCATTCTCTTTGAGCATGTTCATGAAACTGATCTACACAACAGGGCTCATAAAAAAATCGATAGAAAATAAGAAAATTTCGGAAAAAAGTAAGTTCCTAAATTCCGCCAAAAAAATACAAGAGAACTTAAAAATTTTTATGAGCTTGGATCTCTTCAAAGGTCTTTGAGGAAGCTTGCAACCCTTCATGGACTTCCATAAAGTCCTCCTCCTTATTTGAAAAAGAAATGAAGAACATCTACGCCCACCATTACACTTCCCCAATTTCGTCATCAATGCTCAATGATGGATGCTGTTTATGATTTTTATTTGTAAATGAAAACATTTTTTTTTTTAATATTTCTTTTGAGAATAGGAGCATCCTTTCATTATAGTTTTATTTGTGAATAAAGGCATCTTTTCATATAAATAAGTTTTGTAGGAATATGTCTTCATGATGGTACATAGTTATAGGTTAACTATGAAGCACAGACATAGCATTGAACTCGACTTACTGATGTCGTACCAATTGCAAGTTCATGTTTCCTATTGGAGGCAAGCCCTTAATATTAATTACCCCAAACAATATCATGGGAGCCTCGGATTAAAAATAAATGTGAATGAAAAAAATTATTGAGAAACAGATAAATATATTTTATTGATTCCAAGAAAACATAGTTAAATGAACATGTCTAGAAGTATAATGACTAGGAATCTAGTTTTCCTAACCCTACTTTCCTAATTTTCTTTTGTCTTCACATGGTTTGTATGAGCCCATTCAATTTCAATTCTCTCTACTCTTTCGCTTGAAAATCATGCTTTGATGTTTATTTTTGACTTTGCTGACTTTCGTCTTCTTCTATTTCTTTCTTTAAGTTTGCATCTTGAGCATCATCCTGATCTCAAGTTGTGATCTAACCATATTCAAGAATATCGAACTTAATTTCCTTCGGTGTTGTTTCTTTAAGACTTTGGCATGCCCAGCTTGTGAAGCCTTAACTCTTTGACTGTAAGACTCTTTGATTCTCTAACTTTTGATGTCTTGAAACTTCAGAGTTCATTGATTTTTCATTTGATTTTTTTCCACACCTCCTATGCTTTGAGCTTTGACTTGCACATCATCAAGTTATGGCCATTCATGTAATTGCCCTAACTTGTTTGATTTTGGTATGGATCTCAAGTTGAAATTACGACCTTGATCTCCTTTAATTTTGGTACTTAAGGACTTTGGTATTTTACCTTTGTGAAGTCTATAGGAGTTTTGACTTGTGAAACATTTTAAGCATTTGTTTTCCTTATATTTTATAACTTCAAAGTTTCATTTGTTATTTCATTAAAATTACCAAGCCATGACTCACTCGCATTACAAGTTATTATCTTGGTTTCTTTGAGATATTTGAAATTTTTTCTTCATCATCTTTTTTTCCTTCTTTCTTTTCTTTATTTTTTTTTTAAAAAAAATTGTATTCATTGACTAATGAGAGCCCCCTTTCTTCAATCTGAGAGCTCTCTTCAATAGTTTATAGACTAATACTTGGGCCTTGATTTCTTAATTAGTATTCCTTTTATCTTTGCTTAGAGAAAAGTTTTCTTTTATCATTTTTTTTCCCAAGAGAGTGTCCTGTTTTACATTGGACCACATTTTGGATCAACACCTTTAAAGAAGAGTGCTCGATATATGATCTCCCTGGGGGCGTCATGAGGCAAAAGTAAGAAAACTCTCAAAAGAGAGCATCTACTTTGCCCCATCAGTGGGTCATGGGAAGATTGAATTTTTTTTTATAGAAATCCCAGTACACGTCAAAAGGCAAAAGTGAGAAAAACTCTCAAAAGAGAACAACCACTTTCATTGGACCTTAACAGTGGGTCATGAGAAGAATAAATTTTTTTATAGACCTCCTAGTGAGCGTCAAAGAGGCAAAAGTGAGAAACACACTCAAAAGAGATCATCCACTTTAAATTGGACCTCATCAGTGGGTCATGAGAAGAATGAATTTTTTTGGAGACCTCCCCATGAGCATCAAGAGGCAAGATTGAGAAAACTCTCAAAAGAGAGCATCCAATTTTAATTGGACCTCAGTAGTGGGTCATCAGAAGAATGAATTTATTTTAGAGATCTCCCTATGAGTGTTATGAGTCAAAAGTGAGAAATGCCCTCAAAAGTGAGCATCCACTTTGTATTGGACCTCATCTGTGGGTCATGAGAGAATGAATTTTTTTAGAGACATCCTTGTGAACATCAGGAGGCAAGAGTGGAAAACACCTCATTTGTGGGACATGAGAAGAATAATTTTTTTTAGGGACCTTCTTGTAAGCGTTACAAGGCAAAAGTGAGAAAATGTCTCAAAAGAGAGCATCCACTTTGCCTCTGACCTCAAAAGTGTGTCTTGATAAGAAAAGGGGACCACAAAGATCTCCTTGTGAGCATTAAGAGGCAAGAGTGAAAAAAACTCATACATTGGACCTCATCAATGGGCGAATAAAGGGAATGGAGCTTTGCATGACCTCCCTATGAGCATCAAGATGCAAGAGTAAAAAATTCTCAAGGATAATTTTCACCTCACATTGAGGCCTCATCAGTGGGCCAGAAAAAGGAATGGAGCCTTCAAAGACCTCCCTATGAGCCTCAAGAAGCAAAAGTGAGAAATTCTCAAAGAGAATTTTCTCCTTTAATTGGACCTCATCAGTGGGTGAAAGGTGTGAATAGATCCTTCTAAGATCTCCCTATGAGCATCAAGCGACAAGAGTGAAAAATTCACCTTACATTGGACCTCATCAATGGGCCAAGAAAGGAAATTGAGCCTTCAATACCTCCTTCTAAGTATTAATGGCAAGAGTACAAAAAATTCTCAAAGAAAATTTTCACTTTGCATTGGACTTCATCAGTGGGACAAAGAGGTGAATAAAGCTTTCCAAGAGCACCCTATGAGCATCAAGAGGTAAGAGTGAAAAATTTTCACCCCATATTGGATCTCATCAGTGGGCCAAGGAAGGGAATAGAGCCTTCAAAGAATTCTCTATAAGTATGAAGAGGAAAGAGTTAAAATAATCCTCAAAGATACTCCCTCCGTTCCTTTTTATCTGTCATAAACCCATGTTCATTTTATTTGTCATTTTTGAAAATCAAGAAGCATTTATTATTTTTTTTTTTTCGAAAGTTACCCTAACACTCTATTCAATTCTCTTCTTGAAATCTAATATGAGAGAGAAATGTGAAGATATAAATTAGGGGTAATTTTAAAAAGATAACTAATTTTTTATTAAATTATGTGAAATAACCAACTTTCTTAGTATGTGAGATTCGGTTATTCTACGACAGATAAAAAAAGGAATGGAGGGAGTAATATCTACCACTACTAGAAAGTAGGGCTACTGCAACTGATTTTTACCAACCGGTTATTTCCGTAGCAAATCGCAACAAGTTTGCTACAGTTCTTACATTTAAACTAATTAAGTATATTCATAGCATAAAAGTAACCGCTTAGTGACCAAATTTTGGTTGTTGTTTATGCACCAACTCTGCGATCACGTCTCATTTGCAATTTTGGTTGCAATTTTTGTCATTGACAAAAGTCTAATGTGATTTTTGTCGCTAATTTTGGTGTGAATGAGCATGAATTATGTGACATTTCAGTGACCCCACATTGGTCGCTATTTCAATCTTAAATATGTGGCCAAAATAAGTCAGTCACTAAAGTAGGAAATATTTTAATAAATTACAACCAATTTACGACCAAAAGTTGCAAGTACCAACTTTGCGACAACATTACGGTCACTATTTTGGTCACAAATAGGCGACCAAAATTCTATGGTTGCTAAAATAGAGAATGTTTAATAAATTGCAACCAATTTATGATAAAAATTTACCACTATCATAGTTCGGTTGCTATTGCAGTTGCTAAATTTTGTAGGGAATAGTTAGAGATTAAGCGCCAACTTTGCAACGACATTTCGGTCACTATTTTAGTCACAACTCTACGGCCGAAATAGGATAGTTGTTAACATAGAAAATGTTTAAAAAATAAATTGCAGCTGATTTATGACCAATATTTGTGACTATTATAATTTAGTTGCAGTTGTTGCTAAATTTTGGAGGGAATTGTGAGAGATTAAGCGCCAACTTAGCAACCACATTACGATCATTATTTTGGTCACAACTCAACGACCAAAATTGGGCGGTTGCTAAATTTACTAGTTCGGTAGGTAATTGGCGACTGTAGTCAGTTGGTCACTAAAGTATTGAATCGGCTACCATTAATTAGTAACAATGTTAAATTTTTCGGTTGCCATTTAACCTAAGCTAAGTGTGTGAACAACAATGTCCAAATATAATTTTCTTTGTTTTTTTATACAATAGATCAATGTAATTTATTAGTAATTAATTAGTGTTAAGATTCATCCCATCTAAATATGAAAAGTTAGTACACATGTGTCATCGCACCAATAATTATTTTTATAGAATATGTTGTTGGTATGATATCCGTTACTCTTGTTTCTATATTGTATAAAATAAAATAAATATTTTATGCCAATTTCATATAGAATAATAGTATGAAGTCAAATTCGCTTGTGTGCTCTGGAATATATTTAATATATATATTTTCTAATTTAATAATAATTGAACAATAATAACTATGTAATATTATTTATGTATCTTTTATATTTTAAGGTTAACAGTAACTCTTTAGTAACTTTAGTTCTATAACCTCCTTAACTTTAAGTTGGCTAATAATCTTATTTAATCAATATTTATCTACAATAACATTTTATCTTTTACTAATTTATTAATTAATATTTTAACTAAAATATTTGGGTTGGATTTATGTTATTGGAACAATTTTAAACTTTTGATGTGATTGAGGGCTATCAAGAAAAGATAATAATTTAATACAATAATTGTTGTAAATTTCACAACAATAACAATTAAAAGATCAATTTCGTTTGGTTTAAATATTTTAATAATTTTAAAAAATTAATTATGAATTTATTTTAACATGAAATTTAATAGAAATTTTTAGTTATTAAAATTGTTTAATTTACTATTAATATATGTATTATTTGTCTAAATATTACTTTTATAACAATATATAATAAATGATATAATTATAAAATAAATAGGATTTTATCCACAACTGCATTCATATTTAAATTATTTAGTATATTT
This sequence comes from Dioscorea cayenensis subsp. rotundata, assembly GCF_009730915.1. NCBI lineage: Eukaryota > Viridiplantae > Streptophyta > Magnoliopsida > Dioscoreales > Dioscoreaceae > Dioscorea > Dioscorea cayenensis. The sequence continues at coordinate 7,453,891 of NC_052471.1, read as the reverse complement.
GAATTTGAATTTGAATTTTATATTGACTTAAAAAAAGTGCTTTTTTTTAATTTTGTAGAAGCACTTTTAGAATAAGTTAAGTGCTTATGCATATTTTTTCGTTTGGATGTATTAGTTTCAGAAACATTTCTGTAGTTGTGAAAATGTTTGTATGTTTATTTAAAAATTACTTTTACAACAAAAAATTACTAAAATACCCTTTTACTGGATTGACTGAGGGCATTTTAGTAAATGCACTTAACCAAATAGCTTTATCAAAAACAGACTTTATTTCCATAAGTTAGTGTTTGGCAAAATTTTATAAAATAGTCAGATTTGAGCTATTTCACAGCCTGAGCTTATTCGTAAAAGCTCCATCCAAACACAATATAAAAACGTCATAAGCACTTAACTTATAAAATAAGTGCTTTTGGGTCAGCTATAAGCTGATCCAAACAACACCTATATCTTCTAAAAACCATCTTACAAACCTTAAAAAATTAATTTTTGATTTAGATTTCCCTCTAAGCCTTAAATATATCTTAAGGCTTTGAGGGAAATTTTAAATATCTTCTAAAAGTTATCCATACATATACATATATATATATATATATATATATATATATATATATATATATATAAAGCATCCTTAAAAACTAAAAAGTTAACTTTGTTTTCCCTCCAACTCTCTCTCTCTCTCTCTCTCTCTCTCTGTGTGTGTGTGTGTGTGGCTTGCTTTTTCTTTTTCTTTTTTCTTTCACTCTCTCAGGCGGCGTGCTTTTCTGTTCCTTCTTTCTTTTATATTTTTCTCTTCTTATATTCACTTGGAGTTTTGACTACATATTGAGATACGGTAACCACTTGAGCTTTTGGAGTAGACATCAAGACACCACCGGCAAGAGTTTTTAGATAGGTACCATACTTGATACATCTCTTTATCCTTAATTTGAATCCCTAATTTTGATATTTAGGTTTTCCCCATCAATCCTCTCTCCCCTCTCTCTTTGCATCTTTTTTTGGAATTAGGGTTTCATTAAAACCCTAGCTTCACAACTTTTGCCTAATGTATTTATTTATTTATTTTCCTTTGCTTTATAATTCTACCAATGATTTGGTTTCTATTTCAAGAATTTTGTGAAAGATTGCATAATAGAACAAGTAATATATCATTTGGAATTTGTAGAACTCTCATGTTGGAATATGGGCTTATTTTTATTAGCACATAATAAAAGGGGATTTGCATAGTGTCCAAAAGTTTACTAGAAAGCATGTATGTCAAATGTCAATAGAGTTGATTTGATGGTTATGTTAATCAAATATATGTACACATTCAACATATTAAAGCAATTTAATAACTATTTGATGATAATTAAGCTGGATAAAAAAATATTTTAATTAATTAACAAATAAAGAAATGTACATAGAAGAATTTAATTAATTAACACATAATCATCATCTCATGATCTCATCTATCTATAGTATATAATAATATATAATAATCTATAATCCATTCACTTTTGGTCATGCCCACATCTACTATTGTTCTTTGACATAATAGAAACAAAGATAAGATGGGACAAAGAAATATAATGCTTAATTATTAAGTGATCAAGCACATCCGAATATTTTAAGAAGAAGAAAAGAAAAAATGATATTTGCATAACATGGGAGCCTTATCACTTTTTTTATAATTTTTTTTAATGTTGGTTTAGCACTATCATAACAAATGTTAATTTAATTTAGTGTTGATCTAGCCCCATAAAATAGAATAGTACGGAGTTGTTGGTAAATCGTGGAATATATATGTATGTATGTATGTATATATATTGGATGCTTTGATAATAGAGTGGCATTTCTTTTAAAATTCATAAAAAATTATATCTTTGTTGTGATCGATAATTTATAGGGTATGGAGAAATGACAGCATATGATAATAGAAAATCAGGAAGAGAAGGGTCATTAGCAAATCATTGTGGGGGATCAAGAGGATTTGAATATACAAAGGCAGCACTAGTAAGTTTTCTTTTTTTCTTTTACTTTTATATATTTGAGGTTACTACACTAATATAAGTTTTTGTGAATAAACATCATTTGCTTTAATTTTTTGTAGGAAAAGGAATACAATCGTGAAGTTACATATGCTGAGGTGTATAATCGAACCCATCGAAAAGACAAGGGGAACGGTCCTTTTGTTGATAATAAATCAAGATTTATTTTTGTAGGTTCCCATCTTTTCGCTCTTAATAGTTCTATATTTTGCTTCATTTCATAATGTTTAAATCTAAATACAGAAAAAATTTGAGGAGATTGCCACACAAAAGTACGGTGAGGACTACATGAATAATGAAGAAAATAGTTTTGAACTTGTGTGGTCAGAAGCATGCGGTGGACCAAGCATAGGACGACTATATGGTGTTGGGGATGTCTCATTGTTAAACTTTCATAGATTACCCTCTCAATCTATGAATCAAGAGCAAGCCCAACAAGAACATGAATTACAAGAGAAGATAGAAAATCAACAGGAGAAGATAGAAGAACAACAGAGTAGTGATGCACTATTTGTTTTTTTATTTGTTGGATATTAAAAATTTTAGATTATTGGATGTTTAACATGCTTAACATTTTCAATAACTATTATTGATTATTTTAGAAGATTGCTACAGGTGTAATGAATATTTTCCCTAAAGTAGCATTTTAATATAATTGTTATTTTTCGCTTTTGATGTTAGCAATTGCATTTAATTGTAAAGTTGCAACTGCAGTTAGCAAATTAATTTGCAACCTTTTAGTTGGATGATAATTAGCAACTGAAAATCAGTTACCAAATAGCGACCACTCTACAACAAGAAGTTACGGCATTAGCAACTAAATTAGAAATTGTATTAGCAACTAAAAAGTTAGCCACTACAGCTATAAAATAGGCTAGCGATTTAACACAGTTTAGAAACAGCTTATAAATGTAGCAACCAAATAGCTACTAAAATGAAGTTGGTAAAAATACATCGCATTAGCGACTCGATATGCTAGCGACGGATTGGCGACATAGTAACTAAAATAAGTTGCACCATGTATTTAGTTATACCACCAATTTATAATTTCTATGACAGATAATGATGGTCGCAACTCTTTATGATCGAATATGCAATCGGCTAAGCTAACATATTTGCTACCATGGTTTTAGTCACCAATGATTGTGACCATCAATTTGGTGGCTAAATTAATTTAGCCACTGACTTAATACATTAGCTACTAAAATGGCGGTTGCAAAAGCCCTGATTTCTAGTAGTGTACTATGCATTGGACCTCATTAGTGGGCCAAAGAGGTGAATAGAGCCTTCCAAGATCTTCCTGCGAGCTTTAAGAGGCATGAGTAACATTAGACCTCATTAGTGAGTCAAAAAAAATATTTAGAGCCTTCCAAGACCTCTCTGCAAGTGGCAAGAAGTAAGAGTAAATATTCTCAAAGAGAATTTTCACCATACATTGGACCTCATCAGTGGGCCAAGAAAAAGAATGGAGCCTTCAAAGACCTCACTAGGAGTATCAAGCTAAGAGGGGAAAAATCTACCAAAGAGAATTTTTCATCTCACATTAGACCCTCACTGCTGGGGGCAAGAAAGGGAATTGAGCCTTTAAAGACCATCGTGTAAGGTGCAAAGGTAAGAGTCAAAAATTCTCAAAAAGAATTTTTCATTTTGCATTAGACCTCATCAAGTGGTTCAAAGAGGTGAATAGAGCCTTCCAAGACCATCTCGTAGGGCATCAAGAGGCAAGATTAGAAAAGTTTCACCTTTACATTGACCTTATCAAGAAGTCAAAGAGGTGAATAGAAACTTCCAATACCTCTTTATGAGGCCAAGAGGCAAGAGGAAAAAAATTTTTGAAATAGACTTTTTCACCTTACATTGGACTTCATCAGTGAACCAAGGAATGGAATTGAGCTTTCAAAGACCTCTTTGTGAGTGGCAAGAGTCAAGAATGGAAAAAATTCTCAAAGAGAATTTTCACATTGTATTGGACCCTCACTGGGTCAAAAAGTTGAATAGAGCCTTCCAAGACCTCACTATGAGCATGAAGAGGCAAGAGTAAAAATTTTTGAAAGAGATTTTTTAACCTCACATTGGACCTCATCAGGTCAAAAGAGGTGAATAGAGACTCCAAGATCTCCTCGTGATTGTCAAGAGGCAAGAGTGAAAAATTTGAAATAGAATTTTCACCTTACATTGGACCTCATAAATGGGCCAAGCACGGGAATTGAGCTTTCAAAGACCTTGTGAGCGTCAAGAGGAAAGAGTGAAAAATTCTCCAAGAGAATTTTCACCTTCAATTGGACCTCATTAGTGAATTAAAGAAGGAGAGTTCCAGCAAATTTACAAAGAAAAACCTTTCTTTTTCACAAAATTCTCAACTTCCCCGTACTTTTTGCATTTTTAACCCCTCTCATTACATTGGTTTTGCATATTTGACATTGAATTTTTCTTCATTTCACCAAATTCAGGATTTTTGCAATTAGGCCTCTAACTTTTCTTTTTTTGACATTTTATCAAAATTTTCAAGCAAAACCACATCGCACTCACATCTTTTTCATAATTTTGCAAATAAATCAGAGATCTTCACATTTTTATATTTTTGTTATAATTTTGCAAATAAGTCCAAAAAGTTTCAACGGTTCACATTCCTCTACAATTTTTCCATATAAGACCTCAAATATTTCACTTTTCATTTATTTCATAGTCTTTTGCAATTGAATCCTCAATTTGTTTTTTATTGAAAGTGTAGTGTGGACCTAGGTTAAAACAGAGATATAGATATGGGTCTCATGTATTAAAGTATATCCAAGATTGTGAATATTACTTTCACCATCCAACGTAGACACTAGCATTAATTGTCCTAGTTATCATATGAAAAACAAATAACACAAGCATCTCACATAAGGGCAACACCAGACATAAATTAAAGACAAGCAATTACCACAAACATCTCACAACAATCTTGTTAAATGTCACACATGCATCATTTAATTAATGACAGGTGCAAGACAATATTCTCTCTTAAGTCTTCAATGTGTTAGTGTTATTTTGATCAAACAGAGAATTTTCTATTGGGGGCCGCAATCCTTTTATAAATTTTGTAGGCTAACGCCTTGCCATTAATGTTCTTTTAGCAATACACGTAATCTTAAGCAGAGGCATATAGCCACATCTATCCCCTATACATATGAGAAGTAAAGAATGTGCACAGTGGGTTTCATTAGCACCTTTTATTTTATTCTTGAATAGATTTTCTTTAATCGCCAACTCTAACATTATATCTTCACGCGCTTACACATCAACTATGAGAGATTAACTGAGGTAAAGGAAAAGGAGAGGAGAGGAGAGGAACATCTCAGCAACTAGTATGGGATGAGAGAGGAACAATTATATCTTCTCGCACTTACACATCAACTATGAGAGATTAACTGAGGTAAAGGAAAAGGAGAGGAGAGGAGAGGAACATCTCATTAACTAGTATGGGATGTGAGAGGAACAATTGAGAGAGGATCATGCCATGAGAACAAGTATATAGCTGCTATAAAGAACATCCAAGAATTAGAGTGCTTGGAAAATCTCATGAATACTAAACTTTGATAATGAAGTTGGATCTCAAGGCTAAGGTTTGACTCATTAACAATGATGACAATCATTCTCAATAGTTGAAAATATAGTGGACAGAAGAAAAAGAAGAATGAATACATGGAAAATAAAAAAAAAAAACTGATTATTTAAGGAGCACAAGAAGGATAAGTATCACAAGGCCCAGGATTTATGCTCGTGTGTGTGTGACACAGAAAAAAAAGCACATGGATTGAATTATGTATGTGGGATCCATCATGCTAATGACATAGAAATACCATTCATCTCTGTTAGGTGGAAAAGATTAATCAATTTTTCATTACACAAAACCTACAATGTACAAGGTATATATAGATACACAGTTATATAAATAAGGTAGCTATACAAATATAGATATACAAACAGTATACACACACAGCATTCCCTAACACCCCCTACAAACTCACTGGGATCAAACATCGAGAGTTTGGACAAGAGAAAATCATGTTGTGCCCGTGTCTGAGATTTAGTAAACAGATCCGCAGTCGACGCCGAAGGAACAAACTGGGAGCCGTAATGCCTTTTGTCAGATCGATCACGCAAGAAGAAAGCATCAACACCAATATGCTTGGAGAGGGAATGCTTGACAAGATTCAAAGTGATCTGAATGGCACCGGTGTTATCACAATGTAGAGGAGTAGGAGCATGTGAGACAACACCAAGATCATGCAAAAGCCAACGCAACCAAACAATCTCCTTAGCAGTAGTAGCCATAGCGCGAAGCTCTACTTCAGTGCTAGATCGAAAACACCAGCTTTGCTTCTTGGACTCCAAGCAATGAGAGAAGAGCCCAAGAACAAACTGTAGTGCAAGAGTAACGATGATCGATCGGATCACTAGCCCAAGTAGCATTAGAATAAGAACGAAGCTCCGAGAACTCGTGGCCGAGAGAAAAGAAGGCCCTCGAGACGAAATCGCCCGAAGATAGCGCAAAAGCCTCAAAAGATGGGCATAGTGAACAGAAGTAAGTGCACTAACAACCTGACTCAAAACAAGCACAGCATAAGCAATGTCTGGACGAGTGAGGGTAAGATAGACCAGACTCCCAACCAAGTGACGATAGCGTTTCGGATCGATAAGGGAGTCCCCTCATCAAGACGCGAACTCAAGATGTAGCTCCATAGGAGTGGTTACAAAGACAAGAGTCGAGAGAGCTGCCCGCATGCGAGGATGTCGATGTGTAACGTCACTGACAACTCGAAAACCAAGAGAAGTGACCCTCAATGCCCAAAAAAATAGCTCAATCGACCAAGATCAGCCATCCGGAAATGTTGTCAAGGGCGATGCTTGACAAAAACTACATGAGCAGATCATCACTAGTGATGATCATATCATCCACATAAAGCAACAACAAAGTCCCACCACGAGAGGAAGAGTGCACAAACAAAGCTGGGATCATGCGGACTAGGCCGAAAACCAGCAAGAACTACGAGAATCGAAACGCCAAACCAGTGCCCGAGGAGCCTATTTGAGACCATAGAGAGCCCTTCCAAGGCTGATGTATCAAACCGTAACGAGAAGAAAACTGGGGGAGGAAGCATGTAAACCTCCTCGTCAAGATCCCCGTGAAGAAAAAGCATTCTTTACATCAAGTCGAAAGAGGGACCATCGATCGAATGCACAGCTTACGAAAGAATGAGAGCTCAAATGGTAGTCATATGAGCGACGGGAGCAAAAAGTCTCATCATAATCTCGCCCCGCCTCCCCGCCGAAAACCACGAGCTACAAGGCGAGCCTTGTACCGCTCTGACGTAACTCGCAGAGCGAGTCTTGACTTTATAGACCCACTCTGCGTGTAATGGGAACAAAGACCAGGAGGAAGGGGAACAAAAATCCCATGTAGAGGTGCGCCGAGCGCCCAACTCAAAGCAGACATAGCAACTCTGCCATCTGTATTTTTGGACAGACCTCCTCAGAAGAAGATGGCTCGAGGACCATTGAGGGAGAAATAGGTAGGTCAAGAAGCTGAGAGGCAAGATTAAGGCGATTAGGGGGATGACGATCACGAAGAGGATAGCGACGTGCAGGGGGATCATCCGCAGGGAACACATCAGAGGAAGCCGTTGGCGCCGGGGTGACCGCCAGAAGAGGAGGAGCGGGAATAGAAACATGGACATGAGGGTCAACAAATCAACGGTGAAATAGATGGAGGAGAGGATGGATGAGACAGTGTGGAGGTGGGGGACAGAGGAGGTGGTGAGGACACTAATGAGAAACCCGAACATCTGGCCGATGTAGTAGAGGAGTGAGAAGAAGAGGAAGGGAAGGGACAAAAGAAAGGACGATCCTCAACAAAAGAGACATCACGCGAGATACGGAGGTGATGTGTAACAGGATCATAACACCGATAGCCTTTGTGCCCAGGACTATAACCAAGGAAGACACAAGGAACAGATCGAAAGGTAAAAGTTTAGTCCGCCTCGAGGCATAAGGAGGACATAACACAAACAACCAAACACACGAAGATGAGAATAACGTGGTGGGACTGGAGAAAAAAACATTCTCGACTACAACCCTCAAGAAAGGGAAGAGGGTTGAAGATTGATGAGGTAAATGAGCAGAGAGACAAACTCTCATCTCAAAAAGTGAGGGGGAAACATGGGAGGCAATGAGAAGAATACGAGCTGTTTCAAAAATATGACGATGTTTTTTCACAGAAGGCCATTCCGAGCATGGACACCAGTGACAAGAGAGTCGAGGAAGAGTGCCGTGGGAGGCAAGAACCTCATGAAACTCATGAGAAAGATATTCCCCTCCTGAATCGGAACGGAAAGTACAAATGGTGGCAGAAAATTGGGTACGCACCATATTAGAGAAATCAATATAAACCTTTAAAAACTCGGAACGAGAACGCATAAAATAAATCCAAGTGTAACGAGAGAAATCATCAACAAAAATAACATAATAACAATGTCCATCTTTGGAAACAAACGGGGCAGGACCCCAAACATCCGAATGAACTAATTCAAACGGAGACCCAGACCTAGACACACTCGAAGGATAAGGGAGTTGTAGCTGTTTGCCAAGCTTACAACCCGAACAAGAATGAGAATTATCAACTAAAACATGACCTAAAATACCCTGATGAATAAGAGAAGACATACGAGAACCACTAGGATGGCCAAGCCGATGATGCCACTGATGTAAACGAACAGTAGAAAAACAATAAATAGAGGCTGCTGGTAATGTAGAAGAGGATGGAAGACGAAGATGATCGAGCACATACACCCCACTATAGCGATGGCCAGCTCCAATGAGGGTCCCTGTAAGACGATCCTGCACACGACAACCAAATTCATCAAAAATAACAAGATAGACAAGAGAAGCGAGTTGGCTAGCAAAAATAAGGTTCATGGAGAGCTGTGGTATAAAGGCAACATCAGGAATATGAAAATGAGTGGTGTGTAAGAGGCCACGACTAGGGACAGAGAGTGTCGTGCCATTAGCAATAATGACACGAAGATCGGAAGAAAAAGGGTGAAGAAAGTGAAGGTGGGTAGCATCATAGGTCATACGAAAAGAAGATCTAGAGTCAAGTAACCAAGAGGATGAAGAAATACCTGTAGGGGCGGAGGCGACTGATGGGTGAGTGGAGACGTCGGAGGCATCCTGAGTGAGTACTGGGGCCGAAGAAGGAGATATCTAACTCCTGGAAAGCTGCTGAATAAGTTGCTGAAACTGCTCAGCAGACAACGGACCACTTTGAGTAGCTAAGGGTGGGGTGGGAGCTGCGCACCGCCGTCTGATCCGAAAGCTCAGCCGGAGCTTGCAACACTCAAGACTGAATATGACCAGTGAGCATGGCAAAGAATGACACCGAATCGACCGGCCGAGGAGATGCACTAGAAACCCGTCCCCGAGACCGAGATAGACGACGTGACGGAGCGCCGAGACCGGGAGACGGCATCAAAGGAGCAATGGTCGGCACTCGGGTTTTGCCGGGAGCAAAGCAAGAATGGAGTGAGGAGCAGCAGTGGTGAAACCACATCAAAGGACCGAAGACGCAGTCTCCCTCAGCAAGCACATATGCCGGAGTATCACCAGCGTATCGGAGGTGTAACCTCGGCAGAGGCCTGAGCCCGAACGGCCTCGAACTCATGGCGAAGACGCATGAGAAACTCATAAATGCGAAGATAATCACGATCTTGAGCAATGGCAAGACACTGGCACAGGTCAGAGAAGGAGAGGGTGTCATCTCATCACACTGACGCCATAAATCACTGAGCACGGCAAAGAAATCCGAGACAGACGTCTCACGCTGATAGGTATTTGTGAGAGTCTGTAGCAAGGAGTAGCGCAACACCTGACTGGAAGGAAGATAGAGTGTGCACAGATGATCCCAAATCGCCTTGGCTGTAGAAAGATCACAAACAACCAAACGAATAGAAAGCTCACAGGACTGACAGATGATAGCAATGGTACGAGCATCATCCTCAGTCCAGTTGAGCAAGTCAGTAGACGTGGAAGAAGACGCGCTGATAACTGTAGACGAAGAGGAGCTAGAAGAGGTGGCACTAGAAGAAACTAGAGACGGACGGGTACCATCAACATGACCCCAAAGATTAAGTCCGCGAAGGAGCACACGTAAAGTGGACCACCATGCTTTATAATTCTTGCCATTGAGCATGACGTCAGTCTTTTGCAGATAAGAAACCTGGGCAGAGGCCATGGAAAACACACTCACTGGTCGAGGGCTGCACGGTGGCTAAGGGCAACACGGGCAAGTGCGCGAGGGCCGAGGGCAACACGGGCGGCGTTGCTAGACGCTGCTGGCTATGGCGCGCGGCACGTGCGCGTGCACTGGCTGGGCGTGTTTCGGCGAGGAGTCGCGTGCTACGGGGACGCTGGGCACAAGCAAAACATTTAAGGTTTGCATTTAATTATAGATATAACAAACATTTAAATACAAGTTAAAACATTTCTGACCTGTTGAAGGTTTCACAAGTTCAACAACAACAACGATAGCATGAATACAATAGGTGAAACAAGAAATAAGGTTTGCATAAATAATGTACCAATCATTATCTTTGAAATGCATTGACGAGTTAAAATCAAATATAAATGCAGACTCATGCATTCTTTTTAATAACTCCATAAAACAAATTTTTATGAATAATGAAATCGATAATCATCATCATAATAAACAGCCTCCAAAATCCTTCATCGCTAACAATGGCCTCGAGCTTAGGTCGGGGGCCACCAAGATGCGTGATCTTGGCATTGGCACTGGGAAGTTCGTGTGGTGACCTCGAACAACCCAACTATATCCAAGTCAAGGCTCTACGCTCCACCGAAATGACATAAATGATTTGATGGTTTTCCACACCACCTCTCCTAGGTCGGCTCCTGGAAACCATCTATCCCTTACTACAGTAAGTACTAGGGATCCCCCATCTCACCATCAAAAACATTTAAATAACAATATATCCCATAGAATTAGTATATATATATATATCAATATTGGGGATCCCTGCATGTCACCATCAAAATATTTAAATAACAATCCAGCCCGTAGGCCCAATATATATATATATATATATCAATAAGAAAGCATAAATCTCACCAAGAGATCGCAAGTGTTCACCATTACAAATCCCACTCCAAGAGTAAATAACTTGATTATAACATTTTCAATGAAAACTTTTTCATCAAGAAAACATCAATTTGAGAATAATCCTTGAAAATACACTTAATGTATAACATCATCAGAATGTATTTCAAGTTAGTTTGCACAATTCATTCAACATCATAACAAATATCCCATTTCATGAAAACATGTTGCTTGAAACATAATAACAAAATATATGGTTCCTTTTCACAAGTAACATGATCTTTATCAAATTCTATGAAATAAGCCATATCACAATTCAACATAATTTCTAAAAAAAAGTATTGAAAACATTTCAAGAACTTTTCACATTGGTAAATTTTCATTTAAAGGAAATGTAAAACCATTTCATATGTTAGATTCACAATTTTTCACATAAACCAGATGCAACTTCAAAAGTGAGTAAGCTAATCCAAAACATCTCAAACTAATATCTTTTTATCAACCAAGCATCATTTGGATAAGAAATCCTCGAGTGAACATTTCATTCATAACACCAACAATAACACCAAATGTGTTGCATGAATAATTTACATAAACTCATTTGATATCTTGACAAGAGTCTACAAATAATTCACCTTGGAAACTATGATTCAATAATAAAGTTTTCAAAACAAGTACGATGCCTTTGCAAACCATGACGATAAACTTGATCATGATCCAAATATCATTTTAAAATACCAAAGGATGCATTTCAAGAGCTTTCAATAATAAATAAACCATCATTTGAAACCCAAGTATAAAATCAATAAGTCTTTATTTATTCAATAAAATATACATATAGAAACATATGACTATCGGTATTATTCTAGTAGAAATATGCTTATTAATCCCACTCACAAACTTAGTGAGCTAGAAACCTCTGGTGTTACTTCTCCACTGACTCTTTTCCCTTGCTTGAAGTTTCATCTATTAGAAGCAATTAAACAACTCAAAGCTCTTCAAAAACCCTAAGGAAAACTCTTCTTAAGAGAGGAAGGAGAAATCTTCGAGTTTCTTCTTGATTCAAGGCAAGGATGACGGGTTTGAGAAGTGGAGATGAAGGTTCTAGAGGAGGAGGAAAGTGGAAGAGAAAAGGGTCCAAGGAAGAGTGTAGAAAGAATGAGGAAAAGATGAGAAAAATGGCTTTTAAACCCTAGAATTTCGTCCTATACCGACCCTATACGGTCCCCATATGGCCTGCATGACCTAGTAGAAAGTTTCTGGATTTTTCATACCAGGGGTGCCTACGGTCCGCATGGACCCTGTCATGCCCATTCAGTTTATAAAACAATGGCTCTAAACCATTGAATTGATGGCCGTTTGACCTTCTTTCTGATTCTAACAACTTGGGATACTCTTAAACACTCTCACACATGAATATTACTCAAGAAAACAAGTTGAAACACGAAGGAATAAATATGAAAAAGTCGAATTACCACATGCACTATTACAAAATTACCACCAATTTATATATTTTTTTTATTATATGATGTTAATATTTAATTATTTGTCTCAGAATATATAAATATGCTAGATTTCAAGAGATATTTTGAGTTAACTGAAAACCCCTCAATTTTTTTCTACTACTCAGATGATTGCTCTATATTTAAAACTTGGCTTTCTAGAGTTTTTCATAGAATTTTTCATTTTTCTAGAGTTTTTCATTTGAATTTAGTTTGCATAAAATTTTATTGGTAGATATTTATTAGTGAGATGATTCAATAACAATTCTATGCACACGCCAAATTAAACCACTTGGTTTAAGTGGTTAGAGGCACTGACATGTGTTCTTTATGTGGTGTGCCAGTGGTGAGAGTTCGAAATTTCGTTGAAAAAAATTAACTCACGCGAGATAAAAATATTAATAAGTGCTTGTCATCTTTATACTATGCACACATAATCTCAATAAACTAATAAAATGATTTTTAAAAAAAGAATCTTACTAGTATACTTTTTTTCCCATGGCGTAGAATATGCAAGTATTGTTCTCTTGTAAAAGGATATAGACAGTTATGAACTTTCTCGGGTACATACCAATAATAATAAACTTATCTACAGTATTGGATATCACTGTAGATTGGACCACTTGATCCTATTGGGTACACTTTATAACTTGTACAATTTGTGCACTTGAGGTATAGCAAGGGATTGTGTATTAAGTTTTTAGCGACATTGCTGAGGACTGGCAACTTCTAGGAACATTAAGATTCTAGTAACTGGTATAGGAGCAAGCAACTTCACTCTTAAAAGGTCTCAAAGCATATTTAGGAAGGAAGAATACATCAAATGGTGCCCATTTACCTATAATGAGTTTAAGAATGAAGGTTGGTTTGAAGATCACAAACACCCATATTACAACAACAAATTGACCATGATTCAAGCAGAGTGCTTCATTTTCCTTCGCAAAAGCATAATTCCTTTTCATCTTAGGAAAGACTTCAATCCTCAGCAGTACAATCCTCATAGATTTGCTTGCCAATTTGTCTATGATCAAGGGATTTCTAACAACATTCAAGTACCTAAACGTCCACAATTGACCAATCTTTTCGTAGGCTATTAACATCACTTTGGTTGGAGAAAAACAGGGTCAAGATTTTATATCACATCTCATAAACGTGAGGAACAACCTTTGTACAAATATGCACATTATTGGTTAACTAGGTTGTACACAAGTTTAAAGTCTATCTACGACCGTCTTAATAAGAATGACTAATCCGCACAAGCTCTCAAGAATAAGGCTCCAATTGAAAAAGAATTATCTCTTCAAATAATAAAATGAGATTGTTATGGAATATAAATAGGTAAAAGCCACGCTAGACCTTCTGAACCAAATATCTCTTCACTAGTAGAATCAAGGAATTCTCCAAAAATGATTCAAATCGATACATCATCATGAACTCATTCTATGCCATTGCATAATCCTCATCCATCATCTTCTCAAGGTTTGCATCTCATATATCATTTTTTATTTCTTGTTCACAGAGACATCCGGCATCTTTATGTCCCAGTTCATATAATCCAATTCCTCCTAATGCAAGTCCATCGGAAATTTTGGCTTTTGTTTGAAGCAACTATCTCATGGTCTTTTGCTCAATTATTTATTGTTCCAACTTTTTTCTGCATAACTAATTCAAACGTTTTTTCTTTAACTTCATTGATTTTTTCAGGATATATTTCAAAATTTTCTTCTTTTTCTTTTTATGCTTTCTGAATAAATTCTTTCAACTCTTCATTTTTTCTTATTTTTTTGCCAATTCTATTTATAGTTTTTTTTCATTTTCTTTTAAGATTTTCACTTTGTTTCTAGAAATTTCATTTTCCTATCTTGTTCGATGAAGTATTCCAGTGTATGTATCTTCAAGACTTGAAAGGTAATACTTGATGAGGGAAGAAGATTTAGGCTTGTGGATTTTTTTTTTTGTTTATGAAAGTAGTTACTCTGAGTATGGAGAACTGGGATAAGATTTTTCTCAAACTTTATATTTATTTATTTATCTATTTATGTGTTTGAATACATCTCAAACTTTATTATTATTTTTTTAATACACCTCAAACTTTATTTAATTTTTAAATACATCTCAAACATTATTAGTATTATTTTTAATACATCTCAAACATTTTTTTTTCTTTAAATACATCTCAAACTTTATTAAATGTGCACTTTCTTTTTATATAGGAGATGTTCCTTACATAAGTGAACATAAGGGGGATCAAGCTAGTATTTTCAAATCTTGATATAACCTAATAGGTATATTACTCAACGAATCTTTCCTTCCCCCCTTTTTCAACTTTATTTATTTTGGCCTTTTTTTTGTAGATTCTCATGGAGCTAAATCCCCAAAGGTGGGTCCTTTTGAGCATGACTCTTTATCTTCAGATTTTGCAAATGATGATGACTGTACACCCATCCTTGATGTTGATTCCCCCATGGAAAGCTCTCTTACAGAAGAAGCTTCAAAATCACCACAACTATTCCTTCTCTTCAACACTCAAATGAAGACTATTGCAAAAGTCATATTTGTCGATGATCCTCCTCAATCTAGAGAAGATTCAACCACCAATGCCAATAGTCTTCCTAAGTATAAGGAGAACTTTAATATAGGGATTGTGTCTGTGAGCTCATCCTCAACTTGTTAGAAAAGACACTGGCTTAGAATCTTATGGATAAATAGGCTCATTCAAAAGGTGAAATCATCACATCCTCATGAACACCAATCTTTGAGGGAGGAGACTACAAAATTGCATAAAACTTGATGATGCATGGAGTTGACGTTTCAGTTACAAGGGACAAGATATATGAAAAACTTGATATAGCTAAGATAGTTTATAACACAAACAATAGAGGAAATGACCCAACTTTGGCGTAAAAGAAGGAGTTTATAAAGAAAGAAAACAGTATGAAAAAAACTAAATTGTCTCTCACAACAATGTCCCAACACATAGATGAGGCTAATTTGAAGCTTATCCAACTAAGGGGCAAATTGTAAGAATTGAGCATCCAAAATGAAGAATTGAGAGAACAAGAAGAAGAATTGAGAGAACAAGAAGAAGAATAAGAACAACTTATCTCCTTAGGGATGGGACTACTATCTGATGCTCCTTCAATGTAAGAAGTGGACAAGTCCTTTGCTGATTTTCATTAAAAGATTGAAGCACTTGGAAGAAGTGGTAGTGACTTACAACCCCCATTGTCATTTGAAGAAGCCCTTTGATGAGATCCGGAAGTGCATGGGTCATCAAGCAAGAGAGGGTTGTATTCCCTGTGGTCCTAAGAGCTGCTATTACTTCCCCCTTAAAAGGCACTGTCTAGTCTAACAAAAGTAGGTTTAAACAAAATAAGAAAATTAATGAGAGAGATAACTATAGACAAGTTGGACTAAGGCACACCACATAAACAAATTAAAGAATTAAACAACAATGGAAGTGTAAGTCCCGGGTTTTGGGCCAAGAGATATCCTAAAGTAGGTTACCCCTGATGGTCACCACGATAACCCCTAATCCCATACAAATATTGGCTCATAATCTCTTCTGACCAAATTCTCCTACAATTGCATTATAACCAGGGAAATCTCTAATTAGGACCGATACTCAATACCTAAGTCTAGCCCTAATGGTTGGAGGGGTATAAAATACCCGATGGTCATGGTGTATTCATACATGAATCCCTCCTAAGCTAAATGAGTCTAGTACAAGGGTGATGGTCAAGCAACCCAGTACAACCTAGAAGTTGAATTGTAGAGTTCTCATGCAAAACAACACATCAAAGAACACAAAGCTTAAACCACAAACCAAACCAAAAGCACTATAAGTAAATTACAACATCCATACAAGAAAGTTCATTTTAAGGCTCATCGGATGCCCAGTGACCTTGGGAGTCTAGTTCAACATGAATAAAAGAGAGATCTCAAGATACAAATGAAACATGAACAAAACCAATGAAACCCCCTTGAAATGTTGACTAGAAGGCGATGATGAGAGCTTGTCAAACCACGCCTGCAAGCTCCTTGATGATCTCTTTAATAGCAACCGTCTTCTCCCTTTAAATTTGTCCCTTAGATCTACCTTCACCCGCCGCCTTGAAGCCCTAGGTGATGAGGGTGGAGAAATGGTGTTCAAAGACATTTTTATTGATGCCCTAGGTCAGTTTTTAAGCTCGGCCGCCCGAGCCTTATGGGCTTCGTGCGGGCGCACGGAGCCCATGAGGATCACCGTCTTTTCTACTTTAAAATTGATCTGAGTACTACAGTACTTGATTGCGACCCCACAAGTGTACGAGATTGCCAATTAATACCTTGTGTATACATATGAGGATCGTATTGCACGGGGTTAAGGATCTCCTATTACTCATTCGTCGCCTATTATCTAACCTAACATCTTAAGTGTAGCAAAAGTATTCTACTATATGCAATAAAGTAAAAACAAGATTATTGATAAGTGCTTGATTGAACATGTTTTTATACGTGTTTTACATGCATTGAGCATCATTTTATATGTGGTTTACGTCTCATATCGTGTATTGGGTGTTCTTTTATGCATATATGTTGTGAATGCATTGGAAATGCAAAAGGAAGCAAAGATAGGCTATTAAGGCACTATGTTGAGAGTTATTGCACAAATCAAGGACAAAAGCACAAGAGGAGTTTGTGAATGAGGAGATGTGTGCCAATTTCCATAGATATGCAAGTCAATTCACTGTTTGGAAGGGCATAAAGAGAGTCACATCTTCACATTTCTTCTCTTTGTGAGGATTTCAAGATCTTTCAAGACGCGTCGATGAAGAAAAGTCATATAGCCTACCACATAATCGTGTGCCCGATTATGTGGCCTCAAGAGAAGAATGTTTGGATCGCGTTTATGGAAATCACTATAGCAAAGTACTGTAGCAAAAGCACTACAAAAATTTTACTGTAGTAGTACTGCGGCAAAATTATTGTTTACGCGCCCTCGTGGAAATTCCTGCAGCCCATGCGAGCGCGTGAAAAATTCATATGGACGTGTGAGGGCACGTGATAGAAGCGATTTGGAGCTATAAATACGCCATTTGCCCTATTTTTCTGGGACTTTTTGCAGAGCTTTTGGCGAGCGCTTTGGAGGCAAGTCAGCTAGGGTTAAGAAGGAGGTCTTTGGCAACTTTAGAGGAAATCCATCACCAACTTTGATAGATCTTCTCTCCGTCATAGTAAGAGGAAGCCACCGATGACCTAGCTTCTGAGGAGGTTTCTTCAAGACGGTGGACTACTTATCAAGGCCACTCTCCATGAATTCAAGGGGGTTTTCCTTCATGGTTTTCATTGCTTTTCATTGTATTAGACATTGTCTTGTAACTTTCCTCATGGAGGGCTAAACCCTAGTGGGTAAGAGGGCATGTAAACCCTAGGATCTTTGGTTTGTATTGATTTGCTTTTGTCTCTAGTTAATCCTAGTTGATTTGAGTTTCAACCTTGTGATTTCATTGTTTACATGTGTTGTTAATCCTTGTGATTGATTTACATTGATTTATGTATTACTTTGATATGAGAGGTCTCCATTAGAGTTAGAATATCTAGGTTGAAGAGGGTTGAGAAGGTGAGTCATGAGATAGTGAAGCGTCCCCTCTCTCTTCCGATTGAGTGTTTCCTATCTCCGTATTCCCTATACTCTATGCAACCATATTTGGTGTGAGGTGTGAGATTGATATATTTCTCCGTCGGGACCTTGTAGGGGGTTAGGAATCATTCGCAGGGAATTAGGGTTGGATCTACTTCTAGGAATCGGTTTCACTCTTAGGTTTTATTAGATCCTTTTGCGGTCATATGGGATATGAGGTGTTGAGATTGAGCGATTTCTCCACCGGAATCCAGTAGGGGACTATTACCGGTTGCTTGGAGATTAGGACTGGTTATTTTTGGAATGCCTCGACTCTTGTGAACTAGGTTTAGAGACATATAGCGAATCTGAGCTTCATGTTAGATCCTAGGGGGAACATCACCTAATTACCTC
This sequence comes from Dioscorea cayenensis subsp. rotundata, assembly GCF_009730915.1. Classification (NCBI taxonomy): domain Eukaryota; kingdom Viridiplantae; phylum Streptophyta; class Magnoliopsida; order Dioscoreales; family Dioscoreaceae; genus Dioscorea; species Dioscorea cayenensis. Next base: position 7,435,192 of record NC_052471.1, on the reverse strand, counting down.
ATTTTAATTGATTGAGAACTCCTTTACTTCATCTTGTACCTTCTTGCTTGCTGTTTGACTTATTTTGCAATTAGTTCATTTCACCACTTACATTGATTCCGACTACCCACTCACCGAGATATTTTTATTACTTCGATACAGTATACTTTCGGTTACACGCAACGTGAGCGCGTGTCAATTATCACACCGATTAGAGGAATGAGTAATGAGATTGCAAGAACAACAATGAAATGCAAAGGCCTATGGATTTGGATCCCCTGGAAGGGTCTTCATGATAAATGGATGAAGACCAAAGATACAAAGGTGATTTGGACCATGGGATTTCTAGATTAGATCAACCCCAATTTCTCTGCAATTAAACCCTAATGCCATACGAATGTTGATTGGAATCTCTTCCTAATAAACACCCCTATCATTGCATTACGAACAAGGAATTCCCAAAATAAGAGTAATCTTAACCTAAGTTTTACTCTTAAAGATTGGAGGGCTATTGACACCCAATTTCTCGATGGGTTGATACAAGCTTTCTTTTTTTAATCCATTTAAGATCTAGTACACGTGAGTAGGTCACATCAACGCATACAACTGAAATAAAAACCATGGATTTCTCCATAAGTGATTCTTAGCAAGAAACCCAATAGATTAAATCACAAATTTACATGACCGAATATGCGTGTAAACCGCAAGTGCACGGGTGTCAAAATAATAAATCCCAGGTGAGTGGGTATCGTATCCACAAGGAATAGTGAATAGAAACACAACGATTGCTATCTAACTATGATGAGAATAAATCGATGGTATGATGAATGAGATTTATGTAAAAAGAGATAAAAGAAATAAGAACGAGAGGCACAATAAAATTGAGAGATAAGCCAATCGATATAAATGGGGTACTCGGATATTGTTCCGCCTAGGACAATCATTTCAAGTATAGAACCAACTATTATGCTTCCTAATTAATACATTAATGAGTCGTGTAAATCCTTCAATACACGGTCCCAAATCTAAGGTCAACCGTGACTAACTCTATACCATGTCCCGGAGGAGAAATCGAACAATCTCAACACCTCGTACTCGGATAGAATCGCATGGAGTTCTAGGGATTCCAAGTGATAAACCCTCTTCCTAGATATAGACCTAACCCTTTGGTCCAGGCGAGAGGTCCCTAGTCACAATTAAGCCCTAGGTGTTAAAATCACTTCAACGCTTCACTACGTTCCTTCTACAACTAAGCCCCAGCGGAAGGTCATCCCTTAGCCCATTCACTCTACTATGACCGCAAGGAACTCAAGGAAATGGAATTAGGATAAATCACATCGGAGGGAAAAGGGGACGCTCCGTTACCTCTCGACTCACCCTCTCGACCCTCTCCAATCTAGCTTTGTCTAACCCTCATGGTGTATCACTCACTCACAAGGGTTACCAATATGAACTCTCAACCCTAGTGTCACTCTAAGGAAGGATTCAATCAATCAAGAATTCAAGATTGGAACTCAAATAAAACATCAATTAATGAAAACATAATAGAAGGTTTGATGAAATAAATACATCCTAGGATTCACAAATCCAAGTACCCACTAGGGGGTTTAGCTCTCCATGGAGCTAGTTACAATCAACAATGAAATCAAATGTAAAACAAGTAATCCATAGAAAAATCCCCTCGGTAGTCGTGTCGATGGTCTTGTGGAGTGGACTCATCTCCTCCAAAGGACCCTTGTCAGGCCTAGGGCACATCTCACCGGATCGGTGCCGACGAAAGCTCCCTTAATAACCTTCTTCCAAGTGGAGCGCGATGTTGAAGCCGTAGAACCATTCCAAAACCCTTACCAATACCTCTTAAAACCCTAGCCGGCGCCCTCTTGAAAGTTAGGGAAAAGATGGATAAAAAGAACCTTAAATCGGCCTTAAATAGAGCTAGAATCGGGCATCCACTCGCCTTTGTATATTCTCCACACGAGCCTGTGGAAATTCCACACGGGCGTGGATAATGTCCACACGTCCGTGTGGATTCTTTGAACTTCACTTTTTCAGCCGTCTGTGAACAGAACCTGTATAGTAACGGCCCGAAACACTCCCGAATCCATGTTTTCATCGAGGTAACATAAACGGGCACACGTTTACGTCCTAGATCACCTTGCTTCTTCAATAAACGGCTTCATTGGTGAAGATATTGCTATCAATGCACAAGCCGGGATACTCGAATGTGACTGCCTTTGTGCCCCTCTAAATCATTGTGCTAACTTGAATACAAAGAGGTTAGCACACATTCTTGCATCTTGAACCTGACTTATGACTCCGTGTTTGAACCTTCTCAAGATTTCCTCCAAATAGTGCGTTCACGACCTACATTGGCTTCTTTCTTTAACATTCGGCTTCACAACCCTATACGCATGAAAGTAATATAAATGCACACATATTAGCGCTAAAACCTAATAAAAGTAATGCTCATCATAAGGAAAGAATACTTCACATTCTTATCACACAAGCACTGATCAGAAATCAACCCAAGCAATAATATTAAGAAATAATCATCCAAAATACATGATGAACCCCCAGGGCTCACCAACATCCTGTGGCCTTGGGGGTCTAGTGTGACATCAAACAAATGCTAATGAAAATATCGAGCAAAACATAAAATGAGTTCATAGATAACACTCCTTAGGTGGAATGATGAAGAAGGAGGCGGAGGTAGGGCCGAATGACTCTTTCCCTATGAAAAGATTGCCGAATGACGCATCCCCTTGCTTAGGACTCCTTCCTTGGTGATGGATCTCCCCCTCAAATGATGATGTCTTGAAGCTTCTTGAGCCCTTGGACTTCACCCTCCAAGATTTCTTTGTTTTTGATCCATTTCTTCTTCCAAGTGATGGCTCAAACTCTCCTCTCCAAAAAGTCCTCCATTTATACCCTAGAATGTACCTTTTATACCTCTAAGTCATACGAGCTGTATGGGGGCCGTATAGAGGTCGCATGAAGCCCAAAACATTAAGGATTTGATGCATACCATGGTCAATACCGGGCTGCATTAAGGTCGCATGACTTAGACCAAACTTTCTGGATTGACAAGTCTCAGAAATTCTCCAGGTGTTATAGTGGCTGCTACAATAATTTTGCTACAATGCCTTTACTACAGTAACTCAGCTATAGTACTCCAGCTACAGTAAATATACACTACAATACCGCGACATCTGGTTTTCCTTATTTTTCACCCTAATCATTTTCTCATGATCTCCATGGCTTCTTCATGCCCTACAAAGCAAATAATCCATGTTTAAGCATGTTATTTAGACGCTTATCAAAATATGTATAATATAAACTATACTTTTAGACGCTTATCAAAATATCCTCATACCTCAGCATTTGCTTGCCCCCGAGCAAACAAATCTTGAAAATCAAATGGAATGATAAGTGGCTAAATGTATCACCTCTAGCTCAAATAACTACAAGATTCTAAAAGCAATGGATGATGATAGATAATTGTTGAGTTACAATCAATAAACAACAACAAAAAGATCATGTCTCATCTCTTATATGTCCGTGTAGTGTGTGTGAACCTTCTATCTCATTTGCCCCAATCTTTTCTAGCCTAATGACTTCAATTAGTACAGATCTAGATACTAATCACTCCATATATAAGGAATACTGAGTCTTCAACTACTAAGTGCTACTTGAATGAACAGGTAAGATCCTTCTAACTCCTGAACTTGAAGCTAAATCTTCTTTTCTTCAAAACAAACTGAGTAGGCAATTAAAAAAAGATCAAAAGGGTTTTATTTATTTATTTATTTTTTTCTTGATTCCGACTAACGTAGACCGCACAAAACTAAAGAAAAGAAAAAAAAATCTTTCTGAAGGATGCACATGCTGATTAGGCACAAGAGTCACCCAACTTACTCAAATACGGTCTACATAGACGCATTCGTCCTAAACTAGCAGAGGAATATATGTATATTTATATACATACATAAATACTTATCCCTAAATCATGTCTTTAGCTCTACATGCCACAATGCTAGGACTAGCTCAACAAGATTTAGATGTTCTTAAGAGTCCATTGAAGGATAGAACTTAATATTCTAAGACCAAGTATTCAAAGTTGTATGTTAATACTAGAGAGTTAGAGTAGTCAAGTTGGCTATTCATAGGGCATCAATAAAAGATTCAGTGCACAAGACAATACTAGTGGTGAAACGGGATTCAAGAAAGTATAATAATATGTAACTCACATCAATCAATAATCCAAGATAGAAGAATCTTACAAGAATGAACAAGCCATCATGGGTAACACTAGCATGCACACAATGACCCTAATACATGAAATACACCCATCTCCACTCCTAACATTGCACACTGTCCCCAATGTACACTAATCACAAAAACAATGTCAAAATGGCAAAATAAGCAATGAAAACAAAAGTTGAGTGTGAAAATGAACTTCCCTAGTTCATTTTTTGCAAGTGGCAAGATGTGACCCAACCGAAAGTATGGCGAGCTATACATGTCTTGTCCAGGCTTCAATGAATATGGAGAGGCTCACCAAGCTCCTTTAATGCCCTACAAGGCATAAAGGGGACATCATCATTCCACAAAAATTAAAATTCAAACATAAAGATAAATACTATGGAGTAGTCAAACAAACACACTAGATGAAAGAAAATAAGGTCCTACACAAAAGGTTGGTAGGGTCATGACCCTTACCAACTCACAATACAACAAAAACACATAAGTAGAGAAAAAAATAACAAAATTACAAAGGAAATAAAATAAGTGTCCATGCTCAAAAGTGAAATTGATCGTCGCTAGCTACTGTAGGTGGTGGTGGCACTGGGGCACATGAAGCTGTGGTGGTATGTGAAGATGAACCACGAGAGGAGATGGTGAATTGATAAAGTCTTTTGCAAACTGACACTGTCTCTCTATAACTGGTAAAGCTGGCCACACATCTCGTGCTACTCATGATGCATAGCCTGAATTTCACTCTCCATCCCCCTGAGTCGAGTGTCGAAGTCTGGCAGTAATGAGGTACCAGGAGTGGGAGGAGTAGGTGAAATTTCAGACTTTGATTCTTTCATAATTGGAACTTGCTGACTAGACTCTTTTGTGGCGGGTGTCACAAAAATCTGTAACTGCTACCCTTCCTTTCCACAAAATCTATTGCCCGCAAGATGGCCATCCCAAGGGGTGCTACATCCCCTACAATGGTCATACCTCGAGTTCATTCCATCAAGTTCATACCGCGAATCAACTTGTTGATGTACGGGCCAACAAAGATAACTCCAAATCGAACACACTGCCCCTGATGTATAAATGCCTCAACCACAAGGTGGCCAAGATGAATGGGGTGTTGCTTAAAAATACCATACATGGTGTACAGGTCTGACTGTGCGATCGCCCCAGTACTGTCCTTCCGGCCCCTAATAGAATGAGTGATAAGAGCATGAACATATATGTGCACTCAGTTTATCATGCTGGGTAGCTTTCAGGGTGTTTTTACTATCACCCGCTGCTAGGGCGATCCAATACTGGTTCGCATTCATTTATGGTGGAAAATCAATTTGTAATCGGCCAAATAGTACCGTTTCAATGAACTTGTCGTCATAAATGCCCAAGTACTTTGCATACTCCATGTGATTCATTTCATGAGACCTTCCAAAGGCTTGAAAGCGGATGGCTCCTTGTCTTCGAGCACCAATAATTCTTGCATCTTGGCGTGCTTCAAAGGTGCTTAACACCTCCAAGGTAAGTTGGCGAAAAGTAGGATCATCAATCGAAAATAAATTCACTCAACAATCATGGGATAATAGCTTGACACGACCGAATTGCGTGTGAACCGCAAGTGCACTGGTGTCGAAGTAATAAAATACCCAGTGAGTTGGGTAGTCAAATCCATAGAAAACAAGGTTACTAGTACTAACTGCTTCTCTGCTTCTCTGCTAAATGCCTCTAAACCGAGTCTAATGAGTCGAGGTAATCCAAGAACAATTGGCCCTTGTCTCCAAGCCACCGGTACTAGTCCCCTACAAGATCCAGGTGGAGAAATCTCTCAATCTCAACACCTCACAACCCATATAACTGCAATAAGCTCCAGGGATACCTAAAAGTGAAACTAATTTCTAAAGATAGATCCAACCCTAATTTCGGACGAAGGATCCCTAACCCCCTACAAGGTCCCATTAGAGAAATCTCTCAATCTCATGCCTCACACCAAATATGGTTGCATAGAGTCTAGGGAATACGGAGATAAGAAACACTCAATTGGAAGGGAAAGGAGATTCTCCACTATCTCATGACTCACCCTCTCAACCCTCTTTAACCTTGGTGTTCTAACTCTAATGGAGACCTCTCACATCAAAGTAACAAATCATGCTATGTAGATCAATCACAAAGATCAATAACACATGCAAGCAATGAAATCACAAGGTTAAAACTCAAATCAACTATGATTAACTAGAAACATAAAGCAAATCAATACAAAAGAATAGATCCTAGGGTTCACATGCCCAAGTTCCTACTAGGGTTTTAGCCCTCCATGGGGCAAGGTACAAAACAATAATGAATACAATGAAAAGCAACAAAAACCATAGAGAAAACCCCCTTGAATTGGTGAAGATTATCCTTGGTGGGTAGTTCAATGTCTTAAAGGACTCCTTTCCGAAGCTAGGTCGCCGGTTGCTTCCCAAATGCTATGATGGCGAAGGAGACTATCAAAGTTAGTGAAGAACACCCTCCAAATTGGCAAAGACCTCATCTTTAAACCCTATCCGTCTCACCACTCAAGAGGCACACAAATGATGTCAAAGAATAGGGCAAAATGGCTATTTATAAGCCTAAACTCACGCCTATCACGTGCCCCATGCACCCATGTGGATTTTCCACGTGCCCGCGTGGGCTGGTGGAATTTCCATGCAGGCACATGAATAGTAATTTGCTACAGTACTTAGTTACAATATTCTTCCCAAACGAGTTCCAAACACTTTTCTCTTGAGGCCACATGGCTGGGCACACATCCATGTGGGTATGCTATAAGACTTTTCTCCATCGACGTATCCTTGAAAGGTCTTGTAATCTTCACTAAGAGAAGGAACATAAGGATGTGACTACCTTTATGCCCTTCCAACTAGTAAATTGGCTTGAATCTCCTTGGATGTTGGCACACATCTCCACGTTCATGAACTCCTCTCGTGTCTTAATCTTTGAATTGAACAAGAACTCCCAATATTGTGTCTTTATAGCCTATCTTTGCTTCCTTTTAATTCTTCAAGGCATTGACAACCTAATTGCACAAAAAAACACCAAATATACAATATGAGACATAAACCATGGTAAAAATGATACTCAATGCATGTAAAACATATAGGAAAATATGTCTACTCAAGCACTTATCATAGCTTCTTCACTTGTAAAACATATAGGAAAATATGTCTACTCAAGGGCTTGGTCTTCAAAATTTCATATCTCACTTTGTGAAGAGCATGTGTGAATCGAGGTTCTTCGGGGGTTGGAATTTCGTTCCTTGGACGTTTGGAGGCGAGTTTCTTGATGTTTGGCATTCCTACATCAATGGTAAACCTAATCAAGCTTAAAGGAATCCAAAACAATTCAAAATATGGTGTAAAAAATAAGGAAACAAGAAGAAAAAGGAATGAATAGTGACCATACGGACGTGTTAGGGTCATATAGGTACTATTTATTTTGCAAGCATTTCCCATGACCAAGGTAGACAGAAAATATATACAAGAATTCACATAAAACTTCAACCATGATGTTGTCATCACAAAACTCAAGCCAAATTCTTGAAAAAAAATCCATAAACAAGCTCCAAGAAAGCAAGAAAAATGAAGAAGATAAAACTAGTGCATCAAAGAGCTTACCGACGAAACCTTGAGAAAACTTGAGTTAAGCTTGAAGAAAACCACTAGATTGAAGTCTCAAAGAGGTTAGGAGGTGATATAGGAGAAGAAATGAGAGGATTTGGCCAAAGAATGGTGGAGAAAGGGGAGAAAAATTCGGGAGAAGAAGAAGAAAAAATGAGGAGAGAGTAAAGGTGGTGAGGGGTTAAGTATGCCACCCGATCCATACGGCCTCATTGAGGCCGTATGCCTTAGATCAACTACTCAGGTTCATGGCAGATGGCCTCAATGAGGAGCTCATTGAGGCCATATAAAGCTGGGAAAATCCCTTGAGCCAAAATTTCCTTTTGCAAGTGAATAAGGATGGCCATGAAAGTATTTAGAACACCTCCACACTTGAAAGAAAGTTTAAAAACTCGATCTAATGCATGAAACCACAACAACAAAAACAAGTGTTTCTCAACAAGAAAAATGATCAACCCACAAAAAGGATGACAAGAAAGTTGTAAAAAGCATGTAAGCATGGACTTATTCATACTAAAAACATACAAAGAAAATAACGACGAGAATGATAAAACTTCACCTAGAATATGAAAAATGTAAATACACATCCCCGAATGCTTGGGTTACCTCCCAAGAAGCGCTTCTTTAACGTCACGAGCCTAATATACCTTCTTACTTACCTCATGGGGGTTCAAAAAGCTTGAAGCTACACCCAGTTGCCTTTGAAGTGTTGTTGTTGAAGTATAATTTTAATCGTTGTCCATTCAACTTAAAGATACCTTTCTCCAGGTGGGTTAACTCTACTGCTCCATGTGGGAAGATTTGAGTAACCTTGTATGGACCTGACCAACATGATTTGAGCTTTCCTAGGAATAATTTCAACCTGGAATTGAACAGTAACACTTAGTCTCCTTCTTGAAATTCTTTAGGGCTTGATATGTCTGTCATGGTACTTGATAAATACTTGAGTAGACATATTTTTATATATGTTTTACATGCATTGAGCATCATTTTTACTATGGTTTATGTCTCATATTGTGTATTTGGTGTTCTTTTATGCATATAGGTTGTGAATGCCTTGAAGAGTAAAAAGGAAGCAAAGATGGGCTATAAAGACATAATGTTGGGAGTTCTTGTTCAATTCAAGGACCAAGACACGAGAGGAGTTTATAAACGTGGAGATGTGTGCCAACTTCCAAGAAAATTCAAGTCAATTCACTAGGTGGAAGGGCACAAAGGCAGCCACATCTTCATGTTTCTTCTCTTTGTGAAGATTGCAAGACCTCTCAAAGATACATCGATGAAGAAAAGTTTTATAACCTACCACATGGACGTGTGCCCGAACATGTGGCCTCAAGAGAAGAGTGATTGGACCACGTTTTGTGAAAGTACTGTAGCAAAATTAATGTAGTAGTACTGTATCAAAATTACTGTTCATGCGCCCGCGTGGAAATTCCAGGCGCCCGCGTGAAAATTTCTGCAGCCCACGCGGCCGCGTGGAAAATCCACACGGGCGCGTGAGGGCACGTGACAGGCGCGATCTAAGGCCTATAAATAGCCGTTTTTCCCTATTCTTTCTCATCTTTTGTGCGGCTCTTGAGGGGTGAAACGACAGGGTTTGGAGAGGAGGTCTTTGCGGCTTTGGAGGCACTTCATCACCAACTTTGATCGATTCCTCCTCGGTCATAGCATTAAGGAAGCCACCGGTGAACCTAGCTTCGGAGTGGGTCTTTCAAGACGTCGAAGCTCTCCATCAAGGCTATCAGTTCATATATAAGGGGGTTTATTTCTATGGTTTTAATGTACTTTCATTCATTGATGGTGTGTTTTTGTATGTTGCTCCATGGAGAGCTAAAACTCTAAAAGGGTATTTGGGCTTGTGAACCCTAGGATTCTCATCTTTTGTGGATTTGCTTAGTGTTTCTATTTAATCCGAGTTTGATTAAGTTTTTAATCTTGTATTCTCATTGCTTGCTTGTTTAATTAATCCTTGTGGTTGATTGGATTTGCATGATTTGTTACTTTGATGTGAGAGAGGTCTCCATTAGAGTTAGAACTTCAAGGTTAAAGAGGGTTGAGAGGGTGAGTCATGAGATAGTGGAGTGTCCCTCTCCCTTCCGATTGAGTGTATTCTATCTCCGTTCCTTAAGCTCTATGCAACCATATTTGGTGTGAGGCGTGAGATTGAGAGATTTCTCCGCGGGACCTTGTAGGGGGTTAGGATCCTTTGGCGGGAATTAGGGTTGGATCAATCTTTAGGAATCGGATACAATTCTTGGAATCCCTAGAGTGCTTTGCAGTCATATGTGGTGTGAGGTGTTGAGATTGAGCGATTTCTCCACGGGACCTCGTAGGGGACTAGTATCGGTGATCGGGAGGTCGGATCAGATTATATTTGGATTTCCACGACTTAACTTACTCATCATAGAAACACTTTTGCTTATTCGGTACCTAATACCGAATCCTAGGGGAGCATTGCCCGAATACCCCACTTTTACTGATTGAGATCTCCATCCATTTAACCCTTGCATATTTGTCTCCGGTATTCATTTCTTTGCACATTAGATCACCACACCTTTCCATTTATCATTAGGTTAGAAAGCAGAGAAGAAGTTAGTACTAGTAGCCCTATTCCCTATGGATTCGACTACCCACTCACCGGGGTAATTATTACTTTGACACCCGTGCACTTGCGGTTTACACGCATATTCGGACGCGTGTCAGTACTCCTTTACTTTTTCCTTGTAAAGCTTCGAATTCTCATATGTTGTGGAGTGCCATTCATCCAGTTTATTCAGCTAGAGCTTCCACATGTTGCCTGCAAGAGTAGGGTATAGATTAAGAAACTCAATAGCCTAATAAGCTTTATGCTCAAGTTTAACAGGTAAGTGGCAGGCTTTTCCATAGAGCAGCCTATATAGAGTGGTTCCTATAGGAGTCTCATAAGCAGTTATGTATGCCTAGAGAGTGTCATCTAAATGTTCTGCCCAATCTCTTTTGTTCTGAGCAACTGTTTTCTCCAGAATTCGCTTTAAATCTTGGTTGGATACTTCCACTTGCCCACTAGTTTACGAATGGTATGGTGTTGCCATTTTGTGGGAGACGCCATAACGCTTCAAGTTTTTGCAAATTGGGCATTACAGAAGTGAGTGCCTCTATCGCTAATGATTGCTCGGGGTGTGCCAAATTTGGAGAACAATTTCTTCAATAATTTTACCACCGTCCTTGCATCACTTGTTTGTAAGGATTGTGCTTCTACCCATTTAGATACATAGTCAACTACCACGAGGATGAACTTGTACCCATGGGAGCTTGGGAAGGGTCCCATAAAATCAATTCCCCATACATCAAAGACTTCATAAGCTTGATTCCAACTCTGGGGCATTTCATCCCGGTGAGAGATGTTGCCTACCCGCTGACACCTATCACATGATTGTATGAATTTCTGGGCATCTTGTAATAATGACGACCAATAGAAACCAGTATCAAGAATCATCTTTACTAATCGGTTTGCATTATAATGGTCTTTAGTGGGTCCTGAATGAAAGTGCATCAAGATATTTAGACCCTCTGTTTGGGATACACATCTTCGAACAACTTGATCAGAACAAACTCCTAATAAGTAGGGGTCTTCCCATAAGTAGTGCTTGAGGTCTGAAAAGAATTTCTTCCATTATTGATATGTAAACCACTTTGGGATGACCCCTCCAACCAAGTAGTTGTCAAAATCAGCAAACCATGGTGGCTCTTTTTCTTCCCCAACCTGAATATTGTACAATTATTCTTCAGAAAATGAATCATTGATGTCTTTCTCTCTTAGAGCTTCTGCATCAGGGTTCTCTAAATGGGATAGATGATCAGCTATAAGGTTTTCTGCTCCTCACTTGTCCTTAATACCAAGATCAAACTCTTGAAGCAACAAGACCCACCTAATCAATCGTGGTTTAGCATCGGATTTGCTATGTAGGTACTGTAAGGTTGAATGATCTGTAAACACCATTACTTTGGAAAGAACTAAATAAGGATGGAATTTGTCAAAGGCGAATACCATGGCAACTTGTTCTTTATCAGTTATTGTGTAATTCTCTTTGGCCCCGTTAAAGTTTTGCCTGCATAATATATGGGGTGAAAATGTTTGTCTCGCCGCTACCCAAGGACTGCACCCACTACAAAATCGCTTGCATCACACATCAGTTCAAACGGAGAGTTCCAATCTGGGGTTACCATTATCAGTGCTTGAATTAGCTTCTATTTGAGTGTGACAAAAGCCTTCATCCAATCATTGTCGAACTTAAATGGGGCATCTTTTCCCAACAACTTTGTTAAGGGCTTATCAATTTTTGAGAAATCTTTGATGAATCTTCCATAAAATCCCGCATGTCCCAAAAAGCTTCTAATGGCTTTCACTGAATTTGGAGGTGGTAATTTTCCTATGGTGGAAATCTTTGCTCTATCTACCTTAATTCCTTCTTTCAAAATTTTGTGACCTAGGACTGTCCCATCTTAGACCATAAAATGGCATTTCTCCCAAATTAGCACAAGATTAGTTTCTTCACATCGAATGAGGACTCGTTCCATATTATTGATGCAAAGTTTGAATGAATCACCAAAAATGGAGAAGTCATCCATAAACACTTCCATAAAGTCTTCCACCATACCTTCAAAAAAGAAAACCCATCCAAAAAGCAATAGTAGGAATGTCCTGCTAGATGCTCAAGCATCTGGTCAATGAACGGTAAAGGAAAATGATCATTTTGAGTGGTGTCATTCAGTTTCCTGTAATCAATGCACTCTCGCCACCCTGTAATTGTTCGAGTTGGGATTAACTCATTATTATCATTAGTGTTCACAGTCATCAACCCTTTTTTTGGCCCTACTTGTACAGGTTTCACCCATTCACTATCGGATATTGGATAGATAATTCCCGCATAGAGAAGTTTGATGACTTCAGCCCTCACTAATTCCTTCATATTCGGATTAAGTCTTCTTTGAGGTAAGGCTGTGGGTTTGTGATTATCCATCATCAAATTTTTGTGAGTGCAGATAGATGGATTTATCCCCTTTATGTTAGCTATCTTCCAAGTAATTGCTTTCTTGTGCTTTTTTAACACATCCACCAAATCCTTCTTTTGCTCTACTGTTAGCTTTGAGGCAATAATAACTGGAAGTTGTGTCCCTTTCCCTTGAAAGGTATACTCATGATGCTCAGGGAGTGTCTTCAACTTCAATTTGGTGCTTCCTCTGTTGATGGTTTCAAACCTTTGTTATTCAGCCCATCATACTGTTCAGACTTTTTCTCTTCCATGGAAACCGAACTCTCATCCGAACTATCATCTAGGCTATGCACTTACCGCAAATCATGCTCAGCCCCTTTTTCTTGATCTTCTATCGGCTTAAGTTTAGGATCCAAATTAGTCTTTGGTATCTATGCAACTGACCAGTTCTCTTCAGCACGCTCCACCAAGTCAAAATTTATGGTAGCCACCCGTTGCTCCTCAATAATCGAAGCATGATGTTCTACTGGTACATTACTTCCTTCCTTCACTGTAGGAATTTCATAATCCATGAAGGTGGCAAACACTATTTTCTAGATGCTATCCATATAGACAAGCTTAAGTCCTTCGATGGTTGAAATGTGTATGAATAATTATCTTGGCGATATGAAAAGTGCGGCTGAGTTAGTCCCCAATCAATCCAATTCTCAAGTCTGTGCATGTAGCTTTCTAGCACAAAGTTTGGACTCATCATGTTGCGTTCTCAATGTGAACTGTTCAAAAAGAAATAAAAGTTTAATTAATTAATACCAATATAATATAAAAAATGAGTAAAAAGTAAATGAATGACTAGAGCAATAAGCTAAAAGTTTCCTAGAATTCCTTGAAGTTCCACAGCAACGGCTCCAAAAACTTGATTGCTTCCTCGCAAGTGTACAGGATCGCCAAGTAATAACTCATGTAAAGACACGAGGAACGTATTCCACAAGGTTAAGGATCTCCTAATACTCCTTCACTGCCTATTATCTAACCTAACTTCTTAAGTGGGGCAAAATTATTCTACTAGATGCAATAAAGTAAAAACAAGATTATCACACCGATTAGAGGAATGAGTAACGAGATTGCGATTGCTTTCGCACAAGTGTACAGGATCGCCAAGTAATACCTTGTGTAAGAACATAAGGATCATATTCCATGGGGCTAAGGAGCTCCCATTACTCCTTCATCACCTATTATCTAACCTCATAATCTAAGCATGGTGAATTACTCTAATTGATACAAGAAAGTAAACAAAATACAAGCATAAGAATTATAGAATACGATAAGTGATTTCAAGAGCAACAATGATATGCAAAGGCCTATGGATGTGGATCCCCTAAAGGGGTCATCATGATATATGGATGCACAATAAAGCATAGCAAGTGTGATTTAGACCGAGCGATCTCAAAGTTAGACCAATCCCAATTTCTCGGCGATTGAGCCCTAATACCATATGAATATTGATAGGAATCTCTCTCTAACCAACATCCCAACGATCGCATTAAGAACAAGGAGATCCCAGAATAAGGACAAACTTACCTTAAGTTTATCCTTATGGTTCGGAGGGCTACCGACATATAATTTCTCAGTATGTTTGTACAAGCAAACCCCTTTTAGCTCATTAATGATCTAATACACGCGAGTAGGTCACATCTACGTGTATAACTCAATAAAGAACCATGGATCTCTCCATTTAATAGTTCTAATCATGAAGAACAATGAGCTAAACCATAAATCAACCCAAGCATCTCAATTAAATAAAAAGCATCCAAAGTACATGATGAACCCCCCAAGGTTCACCTACATCCGGTGGCCTTGGGGGTCTAGTGTGCCATCATACAAACAAGAACAACAAAATTAATAAAAGCAAAGAATGAGTTCATAAGTGACACTCCCTAGTTGCAATGATGAGGAAGACGAAGGAGGTTAGTCGAATGACGCTTCCTATAGCAGAATGAATGCCGAATGACCCTTGATCCTTCCTCCCTTGGTGATGAACCTCTCCCCTTGATGGTCAAGCTCTTGATCACTTCTCTAGCCTCAAGAATGTCTTCCACAAAGATGTCTTCATTCTCCTCTATCCTCTCCCCAGTGATGCCTGCAAAGAAGTCCTCTTTTGATGCCATAAGAAAGTGCTTTTATACCTCCCCTAGATAAGGGCCGTATGGGGGTCGGATAGAGGTCAAAAAAAGGCACAAAATCCTACAAGTTTGAGCCATCCCGGGGTCTATCCCGGGGTCAATACCGGGGTCAATGAAGGGGTCATTGAGGCCGTATAACTTAGGCCAAATCTCTTTCTTCCAATGCCACAGTGTTAATCCCGGGGTCAATCCCTGGCTGTATTGAGGCCGTATGACCAAGAACATCTTCTGGCTCAAAAATCCTCCAGGTGTTACAGTGACTGCTATAGTGCATCGCCTATAGTACTCCAGCTACAGTACCACGACCTGGTTTTCTTCTCTTTTTTGTCCAAATCGTATCCTCGTGTTCTCTATAGCTCCTCCATGCCCTGCGAAGTAAATGATACTCGATTAAGCATAAAATGGGCATCCATTCCTACAAAAATACATGCTAAGTGTATAAAATACATACTAAAATACATACATTTAGACACTTATCAAATATCCCTACACCTAAGCGTTTTCTTGTCCCCAATTAAACAAATCATAAAAAACAAAGAGAATGATAAGTGGCTAAATGTATTACCTCTGACTCAAATAAATACTAGAATGTACAAGCACTGGATAATGATATATAGATGTTGAGTTACAAATAGTGAGAACAATAAAAAGATCCCGTCTCACCTCTTATATATCTGTGCTGTGTGTGTGAATCTTCTATCTCATTTGCCTTGACCTGGTCTAGCCCACTGACTTCAATCAGTACAGCTCTAGATGCTAATCACTCCACATGAAAAGAGTACTGAATCTTAAAATGCTAAATGCTACTTCAATGAACAAGTAAGATCCTTCTAACTCTTAACATTGAACTAATTCCCTTTTCTTTCTTAAAACCTCTAGTAGGAAGTCAAAAAGATCACTAGGGTTTTTATTTTCATTTCATTTCTTTTTTTTTCATTTTTTGTCCCCAAGTCCGACTAATGTAGACTGCATAAAAAATCTTTCTGGAGGATGCACATGCTGGTTAGGCCCAAGAGCCACCCAACTACTGGATTGCAGTCTACATAGACACATTCACGCTTCATTTGTAGAGGAATACTTATATAGACTCCTTTTTCTTATTCTCTTTTCATTTCATTTTTTTTTTCTTTTTCATTCATTTTCATTTTTTTCACATTTTCTTTTTTCACAATCACCCTAGATCACGTCTTCAGAATACTCTACATGCCACAAAACTAGGGCTAGCTCAACAAGGCTTAGAAGTTCGTAAGAGTTCATTGAAAGATAGAACTTAGTGTTCTAAGGCCAAGTACTCAAAGTTGTGTATTGAGCATACAAGAGAGTTAGAGTAGTCAAGTTGGCTATTCCTATGGCATCAACAAAAAATTCAGTGCGCATTACAATAGTTGAGGTGAAACAGAATTCAATAGAGCACAAAAAGCATGTAACTCATATCAATCAATAATCCATGCTAGAATAATCTTACAAGAATGAACAAGCCATCATGGGTAACACTAGCATGCAAACAATGACCCAAATACATGAAATACACCCATCCCCACACCTAGTGTTATACATTGTCCCCAATGTACACTAATCATAAAAAGCATGGTAGAATAATAGAATAAGCAATGAAAATAATGTAGGAGGGTGAAGACGAACTTCCGCTGTTCATCTTGTGCAAATGGCGAAGAGTGACCTGAACACAAAGTATGGTGAATTATACATGTCGGGTCTGACTTCCATGGAATGTGGAAAGGCTCACCAAGCTCCCTTAATACCTTGCAAGGCAAAAAGGGCCATCATCATTCCAAATAAAAATTTAAATGAAAAGATTTAACACTAGAGAGTAGTCAAACACACATACTAGATAAAAGTAAATAAAGTTTTGCACAAGTTTGGTAGGGCATAACCCTTCCCAACTTATTAGTGCTAAACAAACACACATGCAGAAAGTAAAGCAAAACAACAAACTACAGAAATAAAACAAGGGTCCATGCTCAAAAGCGAAACAAATCATCATAAGCTACTACAGATGGTGGTACAATGGAGCAAGAAGCAAGTGGTCTTCTAGTAATGATGTTTCTTTCATCTTGCTTTGCCTCGAAAGTGCTCAACACCTCCAATGTAAGTTGGCAAAAGTTAGGATCATCAATTGAGAATAAATTCGCCCAACCATTATGTGATAAGAGTTTCTTCACTTGTTCATCTATCCTGAGTTCCTCCAAAATACTCCATTCGATGTGATGAAAGGTGCCAAAAGGTTTGCTCTTCAAAATGTCGTATCTTGCTTTGTGAAGAGTACTAGTGAAACGGAGTTCTTCGGGGGTGTGAGTGTCATTCCTTGGACGTTTAGAGGCGAGCTTCTTAATATTCAGTAGTCCTACATCAAGAGTAGATCATATCAAGCTTAAAGAAATCTAAGATGGTTCAAAATTTGGTATGAAAAAGTAAGAAAAAATAAGTAAAATCAAGTGAATAGGGTCCATATGGCCGTATAGGGGCCGTATGGACACTATTCAACTTGCAAGAGGTTCCCATGATCATGAAAACTAAAACTTTGTGCATAAAATCACAAGAAATCATAACCATGATGTTCACACCACAAAAGGCAAGCCAAATGCTTGAAACATTCCACAAAAAAACCCAAAAAGGGAAAAAAAATGAAGAAGATAAAGTTAGGGCACTAAAGTTCTTACCGACGAAAACTTGAGAAAACTTGAGTGAAACTCTGGGAAAACCACTAGATTGACATCCCAAAGAGGTTAGGAGATGAAATAGAAGAAGAAAGGAGAAGATTTGGCCAAGGTTTGATGGAGAAAGAAGAGAGAAAGTCGGTGGAGGAAGAAGAAGAAGAATGAAGAGAGAGAAAAGGTGATAGGATCTCAATGAGAGACCTGACCCCATACGACTTCAATGAGGGCATCATTGAGGTCATATGCCCTAGTTCTTTTTCTTTGGATAGGGTAGACGGCCTCAATGAGGACCTCATTGAGGCCATATGCCCTAAGCCATTGTCTCTGGATGGGGCAGATGGCCTTAATGAGGTCCTCATTAAGGCGGTATGCCCCTGAAATTGTTTTTAAGGCATTTTTCACTTCTCCAAAAGCATGGGCATGGCCTTAAGGTATTCTAAAACATCTCCAACATAAAATAACGGCTTAAAAGCTTGATCTAATGCATAAAATAATAACAAAACTAGAGTTTCTCAACAAGGAAAACAATTAAACCACAAGCCTAGACGATGAGAATAATTCAAAAAGCATGGGAGCATGGACTTATTCAAATTCAAAACCCTAAGAAAATACGAAGAGAACACTAAAATGAAAACAAAGAGTTTGAAAACATGAAAATGAACCCCCGTACGCTTGGGTTGCCTCCCAAGAAGTGCTTGTTTAACGTCACGAGCCTGACGTACCTTGTCAGTTACCTCTTGGGGGTTCGAAAAGTTTGAAGTTACCCCGGGTCATCCTTGAATTGTTGCTTCTCCCCTGTAAATTCAGTGACATCAATGAATTAACTTCACATTTTTCATGAGTAAATAAGGGTGAGAATTTTACCTTCTCTCCTTGAGGAATTGGATGATGAGGGGTGATACCTTTATTCTTTTTTCCATGGACCTCCCTCCAAATTTTTTTTTTAACATTGAATCTTTTTTTTTCATTTTCTTTGGCGTTAGTGCATATCACCTTCTCCTTTGGTTGCTTCAAATTATGACTTGGAAGAGGAGGGTAGGGTTCTTCTTGATCTTCATTTCCTTGCTCTCCCAAGTACTCATCTAAGGGGTTTAATGACAACACCTCCTGCACACAATTACAAATCAAGATGTCAGTTTCATCAATGAAATTAAGCATGTCATCATGGTCTAATGAGTGTTTCATGGCCGCCAGTAGAGTGTATACTGCTTCTTCCTCTCCGGCCCTTAATGTTAATTTTACTCCTTTAAGGTTGATTAGGGCACCGGAGGTACTGAGGAATAGCCGACCAAGAATCAACAGTGTCTCCACATTTTCATCTATATCCATAATGACAAAATCCACAGGGAATACAAATTTGTCCACCTGGACAATCACATCCTCCACAATCCCACGAGGCTTCCTTGTTGGTCGATCCGCCAATTGTAGAGTCATCCATATGGGTCTCAAGTCTTCCAAGCCAAGCTTCAAACACATGGTATAGGGCATAATGTTATACTGTGACACCTGGTTTTATTTCTTCCTTTTTCGCCTTAATCATGTCCTCTTGTTCTTCATGGCTTCTTCATGCCCTATAAAGCAAATAATGCATGATTAAGCATAAAACGGGCATCCATTCCAATAAAAATACGTGCTAAGTGTATAAAATATATGTAATATAAAGTATACATTTAGACACTTATGAGTACTTTACTATGATAACCAGCTATAACGCTTCATATTCAGTAATCTGGCTACAGTAATGTGCCAAAATCTCCAGTGAGTCTCACGGGCTTCATGCAGGTGTATGGAGCCCGGGAGGTTTACAACCAAATCCCTACTACACAACAATTCCTCTACTACAGTGCCAGCTACAGTACTAGAGCTCTGAAACACAGTTTTTGATGCCGATTTCTTCCCAATTACATTCTTGAGCTTCTCTTTTCTTCCTTGAGGCCTGTAACACAAATATAACTAATTTAAACATGAAACGGGCATCAATTCATCAACATTTGCACGAATAGTACAAAATATATATGTATAAAATATATACATTTAGGCGTTTATCACCCTTGCCACCTTTGAGAGAGGGAAAGCTCAATTTTAAATAACTTAGCTTATTCGTTAAGTTTAGCTTAGTTTATGTTTAATCATTTAGTTTTAGGCTCTAGTTAATTTATTCATTCCATCTCTGGCTTAGTATAAGTGGACCAAGACTCTATATCTTTTGATATAACTTTTTCCTTTCGTAATAAAATTTTTCGTCCCATACCTTTTTTTTTAATTTATTGTATGAATGTGCCTAACTCCAAATATGTTCTCCAAAGTCCATATCAAAGAAAAATAATCTATAATTTTAGATAAAATATTTCTTTAAGATCCAAATAGATTCCACCATCTGATCATCAACTTAAAAATAAATAATTAAGACAAATAATTAATAGAATTAGTCTCAAACTTATGAATTTTTTACAATAGGTAAATGAACCTCAACATCACTCCCTACAATCCATATCGAATATGGAGACGTCAAAAGCATGTCACAAAATTTTCCAAAAGATCTAAGAATTTTTAACCACTTGATCATCAACTTGATCACAAGTAGTTGTTATGATGGTTATTAACATATTTTACCCTTAAGTTATGAATTTGTTTTAAAACTTGATGAACCTAAAACATGATCATAACAATTCATATCAAATATTATGATGTTTAAAAGCTTCAATAGAATTTTTTGATTAATCAGAGAAAGTATATCATGGTCCGATTAGCGTCTTGATAGACGTTGGTCACCGGAAGATAAATTACTAAATATTAGCTCAAAGTCTAAATTTTCCCTGAAAATTATCGGAACTCCAAATTTAATTTCAACTGTTCAAATTAACAATTATCATGTCTTTGTACTTTATTTAAATTTTGACTATTATCGAAGCTGATTTGAATATCCAATGAACTACTTGATCAAAACAGTGACTATAAGGAAAATTACAGATTTTGCCTTCAAGTTTCACCATTTCCATGATTTTTTTTTCTTGGCTATCTTGATTTTGTTTTTTATTTTTCTTGTTTATTTTTCAATTCCTTTTGCCTGTTCTTTTTTAATTTCCTTTTTCTTGCTCTTTTTTTTTTCTAACTTAACCTTATACTTTCTTATGAGATTTGCACATAGTTGCTTAAAGCCAAACTCACAAGAGTCACTTCAGAATTTATCAAAACATGTCTTTATTCAATTTTTAAAAAAAGAAATACCATGATAGAACTCTTGAAGCATACAGAATCCTTGTCCAAATTGCTCAAACAAAGAGTATTGGACTTTCCGTCATAGACAAACACAAGTTCTTTTTCTTACAATATGTTTTTATTCAAAACAAAATGGAAAAACACATATTGGAACTCATATTTTGCCTCGATAAGCATATATAATACTTGACCAAATTGCTCAAACAAGAGCATTGGATGTTTTGTCATAGGCAAACACAAATCCCTTTTTTATTTTTACATAAGTTCATATCATGGCTTACATTTATATCATGGGTAATATTTTCTCAGAAATCCAGCGGTGATAGGTGGCATAGGTTTTCTTCCATCGACGTTGACTAGTTGATAAGCTCCTCCTTCATAGACAACCTCTATTATGTATGGGCCTTCCTAATTTGGCTTGAACTTGCCACTAGCATGCTTATTTGTGATGATTGGTCTTCTTTACACCCTAAACCATCTCTCCTTTCTCAAAAGTTTGAATGCAAGCAATTTTATTATAAGCTCGTGCCATCCTTGCTTTGTATACCTCAAGGTTTTGTTGAGCCTCTAGTCTCCTTTCATTGAAAGAATCATGCTTATCCAAACACAAGTAAACTCTATCTTCATTTGTGAGTTCATTATGGAAAGAAATCCTCAAAGATGGGATTTGGACTTCAAGCACCAAAACAACTTCTATATTAAAAACCAACGAATATGGTGCTGATTGTGTTGGTGTTCTGTTAATTATGTGGTATGTCCCATAAACCCTTTCATGCCAATCCCTTTGCTCTTTTGAAATTTATTTTTTCAATAACTTGGATAAAGTCTTATTGAATGCTTCCATAAGGCCATTAGCTCTAGTGTTATAGATAGAGGAGTACCTCTAATCTATTTTGTGACGCTGAATAAAACCTACACAACCTTAAAGCTTATGAATGCTTACCCACTATCAGAAATGACCCTTTAGGGCATTCCAAACTTATATATAGCGCATGGTCTTTGAAAACATGATTATATTCTCCACCTTTTGCTTATACCCATGCAATTTTTAGGATGGGCTACAATCACATCAAGAACAAGTTCCAAGACACCCCTGAGGAAAGCATGGTCAAGTCCGCATGTGTGCAATAGATGGTGATTGAAGGAACAGAGTCTAGTATTGTTCTCCCTCCTGTGGTAGCAAACAACTTCGAGTTAAAGCCCAACTTTATACAAATGGTGCAATAGATGTGTCAGTTTGATGGGTTTTAAGATGAAGATGCATATGCTCATCTAGCGAGTTTATTGGAGATCTATGATACTTTCAAGGAAAGCAACGTGTCTGAGGATGCGGTTTGCCTGCGACTTTCCATTCTTAGTGTGAGGAAGGGTCAAGCAATGTCTAAGTTCCTTGCCACAAGGGTCAATCACTACTTGGGCATAGTTGGCCGAGAAAT
Source organism: Dioscorea cayenensis subsp. rotundata (assembly GCF_009730915.1). Lineage (NCBI taxonomy): Eukaryota > Viridiplantae > Streptophyta > Magnoliopsida > Dioscoreales > Dioscoreaceae > Dioscorea > Dioscorea cayenensis. Next base: position 7,412,835 of record NC_052471.1, on the reverse strand, counting down.
TTCCCAACCTGCTACTTTCCTCGGGAGATAATCACAAAGTTGAAGAGTGATATTTTCTCGTTGAAACATATGGACTCTAAAACCTTGTACCACACATGAGAATGGTAAAAAAAGGTGTTAAGAAGATGTTCCTAATATGGAATTGTCGAATAGATGCAAATCCAAATTTTTTACAATGGGTCGAATGTAGCCACAAAGCAGATGTTGGATTCGGCAGCTGGGGGTTCTTTGTGTAGCAAGCTGATTAGTGTCTAAATATATGTATTTTAGTATATGTATTTTATACTTCTAGCACATATTTTTCTAATAATAGATGCCCGTTTTGTACTTAATCGAGTTTTATTTGCTTCGTATTTAGGAGAAGCCATGGACGACACGAAGATATGATTTGGGCGAAAAAGAAAAGAAAACCAGGTCACGGTATTGTAGCGTATTTATTGTAGCACATTAATATATATATATATAGTACTGTAGCAATGACACCGTAGAAATATTACTGTAGCAATCACTGTAACCCTTGGAGAATTTTCGAGTTAGGAAATGATCTAGGCCATACGGCCTCAATGCTGCCCAGGATTGACCCCCGGATTGATACTATAGCCAGAGAAGAGAAGAGTTTGCTTGAAGGCATATGGCCTCAATGAGGCCATGATAGACCCCGGGATAGATCCCGGGATGGCTCATTTTGGAGGGCAGTTTGATCTCTTTTTGACCCCTATACGGCCCATATACGGCTGGGATACTTGGGAAGTATAAAAAGCATGATTTAGGGGATGAAAAAGGAGCTTCTTGACAGCCACCACTTGGGGGGAGAAAGGGAACAACGAAGACATCTTGAAGAAGGCTTTTCTTTAGGCTTGAGAGGTGATCAAGGGCTTGAACTTCAAGGGGAGAGCTTCACCATCAAAGGAGAAGGAGTCAAGGGGTCATTCGGCATTCATTTGGCTAGAGGAAGCGTCATTCGGCCGGCCTTACTCTTCTTCCTCATAATTTGGACTAGGGAGTGTCATTTATGAGCTTGTTTATTATTTTTCTTGTTTTGATCATGCTTTTTTGTATGATGGCACACTAGACCCCCAAGGCCACCGGATGTAGGTAAACCTCACCGGGGGGGGGTTCATCATGTATTTTGGATGCTTTATCTTTAATTGAAATGCATGGGATAATTTATGGTTTAATTCATTGTTATTCATATCTAGAACTACTTCATGGAGAGATCTGTAGTTCTTATTCGAGTTGTACACGTAGATGTGACCTACTCACATGTATTAGATCCCTAATAAACTAAAAGGGGTATACTTGTATCAACGTGCCGAGAAATTGGATGTCAATAGCCCCTCCGAACCATAAGGATAGACTTAGGGTAAGTTTGTCTTTATTGTGGGATCTCCTTATACTTAATGCAATCGTAAGGATGTTGGTTAGAGAGAGATTCCTATCAACCGTGGAATTTGATCCTTGCGCTCTTGCACAAGGTATTACTTGGCGATCCCGTACACTTGCGGGGAAGCAATCACAAGCAGCCTTATGCCACTCAAGCTTTGATTGAATATATGGCTTCTAATGGTTATCAATGTAGTTCTAAAAGAAATAAACAAGGGAAAGCCGCCGACATTTATGAGGTTGATGCATTGATGACATTGACTATACAAGTGGAAGCCATATCAAAGAGGTTGGATGCAATACAAGTTCAACCCCAAGCCGTAGTGATAAGTTGTGAATCTTGGGCCAGTCAGGCAGGGCCTAGTTGTCCCTCTACTGATGAGAATGTTAGCATAGAATAGGTTGATTATGCAGGGCTGAACAATAGGTTTCAGAACAATCCTTACAGTGGTACTTACAATCCGGGGTGGAGAAACCATCCTAATTTCTCTTGGAGCCAATTAGGGCAAGGACCACAAGTTCCGACCATCTCAACCTCAACCTCCACCCCCTTGATAACTTCTTTAAGAAGGAAAGGGGCCGAGTCTTGAAACCTTGTTATCAAGGTACATTCAAGTGAATGATATCCGTCTTATGGGGCATGAAGAGTTGTTAAGGAACCAACAATCATCCCTACAAAATTTGGAACACTAAGTGGCTGATAAACGTCTAAATGTAAGTGTTTTATATGTATGAATGCGTATGTTTATTGTATTTAATTAAGGATTCTATACCTTTTTTATGGTTTAATCATTTTATTTCATCTTTCAGGCACAAAGGAAGCCTAGGTGAGCTCAACAACAAAATTTAAGAAGAAATCGACACCTAACGGTCGTTTAAGGACCCAGGTACTGTACATGCACTGTAGCAGCCTGAAGAACAAAGATTTGGAAGAAACTCTAAGTTTGGGAATCCTCACGGGCAACCTCACGGTCGTGAAGTCAACCGCAAGGAATTCATAGTGCTTCAGTACTGTAGTAGTTTTATTGTAGCATTTTTACTGTGGCAGTACTGTAGCAACTTACTGATTTTTCAGCCCGTTTTCCGAGCAACCTCACAGCCCATTTTATGACAGTAATGCCACCGCAAGTTTGCCCGAGTTAGTCTCTTTATAAGGAAAGTTAGAGTTCTTTGACAGGGGGATGAAGCCTTCTTCTTAGAGCTCATCACCACCACTTCAAATCTGAGCTAGAAGAAAGGTTTTGAGGGCATTTCCATGGAGGATTCCACAAGGAGAGTGTGATTTTGAGAAAGATCCATCCCTAGGCTTGTTTAGAGCAAGTTGAAGACAAGGGAATCCACACCTTTGAGTGGCATCTTTGGAAGCTTCTCCAACCTTCATTCTTTAAGGGAGTGTTTCTTATGTTTTGTTTGCTTGTTTGCATGGATTTCTTTTTCTATTTTGTGACTATGAACAACTAAACCCCAAGGTCACCAGATGTAGGTAAACCTTGGGGGTGAACTTATGCTTGTATGGATGTTTAGTTCTATTTATTGCATTTTGGCTTGTTGTGATCCATATTTAGTGTATTTGAATGTCTTGGTATGCATGAGAACTCTGTGTATCAATTCTTAGGTAATGCTAGGTTGCATGACCATTGCCCTAGTGTTAGACTCACCAAGATTGGAAGGGATATACATATAAATACACCGTGACCATCGGGTATTTATACCCCTCCAATTCTATGGTTAAGTACTAGCTTGTATTCTAACCCTAACTTGAGAAAACCACCATTCCCATTACAATAGTAGGAGGATTTCGGCGGAAGAGATTCCGTATCCAATACTCATACCGAATTAGGGGTCAATTGCCCTAACTATCGGGTTGACCTAATCTAGGGCTTTCTCGGTCCAACTAGCCAATTGCATGTTAGTTCATGCATCCTGCACACTTTAGTAGCCCCTGATCATAAAGTTATGTATACTGCTTGATCGACATATGCACTTATGTAATCTTGTAGGTATAGCAATCATTGGATCAGAAAGTTACAAACTTTTGTGTTAATTTTTCAAAGGAGTACCACAAGTAATTAGCTAGATAGTGGACTCAATGTTAACACTATCTAATTTTTTTTTCATTTAGAGATATTTTTAATAAAGTGGACGAGCGATTCAACTATTGCGAGGAGAACTTGGTCCGTCAACCTCTCATTCCAAAAAGAAGGGAGTTCCATCCTTTTATTACGAATGTGGTTTCTTTATAAAACTTTTGTTCAAATTTTGGAATTTTAGTTGTAAGATGTTAATTTTGATTAATTATAAGATATATAAGAGTTTGAGGAGTAAATTTCCTTTAAACCTAAAATTGCATCATAATTTTTGAAAATTGATATATTTTTGTTGTACGTGGTATAAGTTTGTTTAGCAGGTTTTAAGACTTTCGGATTAGGATGACTCCCTTTTTTTTAATACATTGTAACTTTTTTATTTTTGTTTTTCTTTTAAGCCTTAGATGTGGAAATATATCGATTTCCTATAAAGGAATCGATTGAAACAAAAATTTCATATTCGGTTTTGCATTTTGTCTGGGGTTTTACTTTTCAACCAATCATCCATTTGTCATGCGCTGGGTTCCTATGGTTAGATTCAAGGGTTGACAACATGCTTGATTATATTGGTGATTGTCTTGCAAAAGATTTGGGAGAATAGCAAAGTAGTTTTACACTTTCTCCTATGGAACAATATTAAAAGAATATATATTTATTTTATTTCTACATTCACTTAATTTAAGAATACAATAGTGAACCAATAACCTTTTGATTCATTAACATTGTGTTTCTTTGTATTTCTTTGTAGATTATTCATATTTTGCCTAGGAGGTGGTTTTGAAACTATACATCTTTTGGCCATTAAAGTAAATAAATTCATTCCTTTCATCCCTTAAACTAACAACACCACAACTATTATTTGCCAAAATCAAAGGCCTCTACTACAGCAATCGCTTTATTTTGAAAAATGCAACTTTTAAAATTTCAAATAATAAATAAAAATATTAAATTATTTAATTTTATGTTTAATCAACTCCATATTTTTAAGTAACTCTTTAAAATTCCTCTTTTTTTTATATTCTTTAGCATGTTTTATTTTTAAATTATAAATAAAGTGTTTTTCAATTTAAAATAATTCCATTTATAATAAATAATGACGTGTTCAACAGCTGGTAAAACAATAGCAAACATCTCATATAGACATATGCTTAAACAACTTTAAATAAAAAGTAGTTTTTATTAAACAAATTAGCGTTTTAAAAAAATATTATATAATGTGGTTCTATTTTAAAAATCTCCACCCTATAAATGTTTTACCGGAATGTGGGACGGTCTACAAAAATGGTAAACAATTTGTGGTTTGAATATCATACAATAATACTAAAAACGGAGAATTGTTTATCATTTTTACATGACACAACACCATTTTCAATGTTGTTTAATGTTATAGCACTAAAAACTTGCTAAGTGTCACCATTTGTTTCCAATGCAATCCAATAGTAGATTATAATGTGTTTCAATGTTGTCACACTCAGAATGTGCCAAGTGTTTTTTACATAACACTATAGAAAAGAGGAGTAATAGTGGCAGAAAAATCTGCAGTTATAGATTTCATTTTAACTTCAATATTTTTATAGCGACAAATAGTCAATTAGCCACTAAATCTTTGATTGATTTATCTTTTATGCACAATGATCTATAGCGGCGGAAAATTTTGCCACTTTAAATTTTATAGTGGTAGAACATTTCGGTCGCTATAAGTCTTATTTTAGATTTGTTACATATTCCTATAGCGGCATAAAATTTGCCGCTATAAATTTTATAGCGGCAGAACATTTCGGCCACTGTAAGTCTTATTATAGATTTGTTAATCTTTACAGCAGCGGAAAATTTTGCTGTTACAAATTTTATAGTGGCGGAACATTTCTACCGCTATAAAATCCTATAGATTTTTTTACTATCTTATAACGGCGGAAAAATCTACCGCTATACGCCTTGTAAATTGAATAAATGCTTTAATAACTAATTAAATATGTTTCTAATATAGACAAAGAAAGATATATATATATATTTAAGACAACATTAATATTTTAATGGTAGAATACCTTATTTGGTCCCTGTAATTTATGCAATCTCACCCTTTAGTCCCTCTATTATAATTTGGCCTAAAAAGATCCCTCTATTATTTAAATTGGCCCAATGTAGTCCCTCACCCCAACCTCCGTCTCATTTTCCATCCATCCCTGCTGACGTGGCTGGTTTATCATTAAAATATTATTAAAAAATAGTTTGTTTAATCTAATCATAAGTTTTAAAGAAAACGGGTCCGATCCTTATAGGATCCAAACCCGATATGATAACAAAGTCGGGCATTCCCCCTCTCCAGACTAACATACCCCACCAGCCTGACCTACCCCACCATCCATCGTCTTCTCCGGCACCCTAACCCACCAATCGCCGGCCGTCTACATCGGCATCTACATCTACTATCGATCTTGTCTCCAACCAGCAAGACATCGTGCCTCCGCTAGTGTCACTTCCCCCTCGGCTCTGTGCCCCAACTATCCCATCTCCATTAGGTTTGAAGAACCATCGCCACATCTCCTCTCCATTTGAAGATCCATCACTGCTCAGACCAATTGGAGTGCAGACAGTTATGCAAATTATGTCATAATTAAAATTGAATTTTGATGTCTAATTGAATTCTGTTTACATAAAGTTTCAAATTTATTGATTATATTTAGTGTGATTTTGTTGCTTTATTAAGATCATGCTGCAGATTATAGTGTGATTTTGTGGCATCTTAAAATTACTAGAATTTAGTGTGATTTTGTAGCAGATCATGCTGCAGATTATATGTCATAACTAAAATTGAATTTTGATGTTTAATTGAATTCTTTTCACATAAATTTTCAATTTTATTGATCAAAATGTCTATAACATATTGTAAACTAATTAAATGTTTGAGCTCAATCAAAACATCCATGGATAAAAACCAAACTACAATGGATGTTCACAAATCTCGTTGATGTCTTGAATCGGATGAGCTGAGCTTGATCAATTACTTATGGGGCAAGATGTTGCGGATCGAGTTTGCACTCAATGCTACGAATGGACATGGTGGAGGATCTGCAACAACACTGTAATGGTTGAGTTGCAAAGGTGGAGTAAGCGGCCGAGATGTTGTCCGACACGTGGATGGTGGTTGATGGAGTAGAAAAGCGGCGGTGGCTAACGATGGGCGGGACGGTTGTTAGGGTAGCTTGCGGAGAAGAAGGTGGCGCTGGTGGGGTATGTTAGTCTGGAGAGGGGGAATGCCCGACTTTGTTATCATATCGGGTTTGGATCCTATAAGGATCGGACCCGTCTTTAAAACTTATGATTAGGTAAACAAACTATTTTTAATAATATTTTAATGATAAACCAGCCACGTCATCGGGATGGATGGAAAAATGAGACGGAGGTTGGGGTGAGGGACTACATTGGGCCAATTTAAATAATAGAGGGATCTTTTTAGGCCAAATTATAATAGAGGGACTAAAGTGTGAGATTGCATAAATTACAGGGACCAAATAGGGTATTCTACCTATTTTAATTTATTAATCTCACACTATAAAAGTTAAAAAAAGATAGACTAAAGAACAACATTTTTTATACTCAGTATACATATTATAAACAAACACACACAAACATATGCGCACAAACATATATTATTACTCCCTCACAACAACAAAAAATAAACTAAAAATATTTAGATGAAATTTTAAATGAGAATATATATACACCATCAGTCATTAAAAAATACAAACACCATCGGTCAACAACAAACACATACAAACTCAACACCCTTCCTATTAATTCCACCACTTAGACTTCCAACTGACACATATATATATTTATTTAGACAATATACATACACCATCATTCATTAAAAATAAAAATAAAATTCAACTCATTAAGAAACCAAAATCAAAATGATAAACAAAGAGCAATTATATACTTGGTAGAATATCCTTATCCAAGAGATGGAAAACCTATAAGCATCCATGTTCAAGCTCTTCAAAAGCTTCACATCATCCTACATCCACAAGATTCCATAACAATATTGCTTGGATAATGATAAACCAACCAAATTTTTCTAAATATATTATTAGAAAATGTAATAGTACCAACCTAGTAACGATGGTAAAAATCAATGGCTACATCTCCTATTTTTCCATCCGCTACTTCCCCTATCCATGAAAATAAATGTGTGTGTGTATATATATATATGTAGATATATAAATAAAGAAAATGCACATATATATATATATATATCTATATAAAGACAGAGAGAGAGAAAGAGGCATGCTAGGACGTCTGCCATCCAAATTCCAAGTACCTTCAACTTGAAATGAGATTAGTAATAAAACAACATATATGAAGAGTTAATAAACAATGTGCTGAATGTCATCACTAATTTGTTTAAAGTGAGGAAGAGATAGGGACTACTTGGTAAGCTGCAGAAGTAGTGCCAAACACAAAGTTTGAAGAGAAACTTCTTCTGTCAAAGGCTGCGATGTAACTGATATTAATGGTGTTGCAAGAAAGAGAAGAAGAAGATGATGATGATGATGATTAAAAAATATTAATCAATCAATCCAGCTCTACTAGCAAACATCCCAAATGTAATCAACCTCTTTCCATCATCCCGAATAATAAGCTCATAGTCAAATAATGAAACACATTTTGCAAGCGCCTACAGATTAAATAAATAAATAAGATGGTTTAATGTCCCAAAATTAGGTGTAGAATGCTTGGTGAATTACCTTGTCTACCAAAGGTATATTTATGTCTGGGCCTTGTGTGTGTGTGTGGGAGAGAAAAATATAAGCTCTATCTGGAAGAATCATCTCCATCTGCACCCAAAGCGCTTTCAAAATCAATAAACACTTTTTGTTCGAGGGGGTGATGTGTGAGGGAAAGAGAGAGAACCTAGTTATATTAAAGATACTTTGAAAAAATCAACTTATCTCCAGCTTTCTTCTAATGCTCTTGCACTATTGTGAACTCTATATGATCTTTAGGGATCTAGAATATAATACTCAAGGGATTTAGAATTGAATAGCATGTAACACTGTATTTGTTTCCACTCAATAAGATCAAGTGTAAATGTTGTAGATTTTTCTATAGAGTGACTATTGACTGGGTCTCCAAAATCATCATTGCGAGGCAGCTTACAAAACCTTAGATTAACGCCTTCAAAATATCTTGAACAAAAAGTAATGCATTCCTCCGCAATGTAGCCTTCATTGATTGAACCTTCTTGTCTACTCCGATTGCGAACATATAATTTTAATGTGAGAAGATATCTAAAACACATCAATTGGTTATAAATAAAAAATTAGCTAAAGAGAATATTATAATCTATGTAAAAGAAAACTAAATATAACAACCAACAAACCTCTCAATAAGATATATCCAATGATATTGTACTGGTCCAGCAAGTTTTGCTTCACTAGCCAAGTGGACAACTAGGTGTATCATCACATAGAATATTGGCAAAGAAATCCTTTCTATATTACAAAGGGTTTGTATAACTGACAATTGCAATTTTTCAAGTTCCCTTATGGATCCTTTCTTTGTACACAACTCTCTAAAAACTAAACATAATTCAACAAGAGTTGTTATAACTAGCTTTGATAATGTTCCTCGTATAGCTATGGGTACCAATTGTTGTATTACCACATGACAATCAAGACTTTTCAAACCTACAATCTTCTGATCTTTCATATTTATACAATAAGAAATATTTGAAGAATATCCATCTGGAACTCTCATATTTTTCAACAAAGTACAGAATTTCTCCCTTTCTTGCTTATTCATGGTGTAGCATGCAAGAGGAATATACATTTTATTTCTAAAACCAACTGGATGAAGATTTGTTCTTATTTTCATCTCACACAAGTCTAAGTGAGCCTTCAGTGTATCTTTACTTTTCCCCACTATATTAAGTAATTTTCCAAGAAAACTATCCTATACATTTTTTTCAAAATGCATCACATCCAAGTTATGTCATACTAAATTATGCTCCCAATATGGTAGTTCAAAGAATATACTATTTTTCTTCCAATCGTAGTAATTTTTAGAATCTTTTGGTTCTTGTCTCCTCTGTTTTGAAGCCATGTTAGAGTTTCCTTTCCCAAATTCATTTTGAAAACCTTCCAACTGTTCTAAAATTTGAGTAGCAGACAGAGGATTTGGCATGACCTTGAACTATCCTATTCCATTGAAAAACTTTTTGTCTGATCTGAACTCATGATTAGAATCAAGAAACTAACGATGACCCATATAGAAAAATATTCTTCTTTTTATTAAATACTATGAACATGTGTTCTTATTATATTAAGGACAAGCATAATGCCCTTTAGTGCTCCATCTTGATAACATAGCATAAACTGGGAAATCACTGAGGGTCCACAACAAGGCGGCTTTCATTTCAAATGAGTGATTAGTGTGTGCATCATAAGTACCAACACCAAATTCCCATAAATTCTTCAACTCATCTATTAAATGCTATAAATACACATCAATGTCATTCGCCAGTCCATATGGACCAGGTATCAATAATGATAATATAAGGTTTGGTTGCTTCATACACATCTACGGAGGTAAATTATATATGGTCAATATGATAGGTTATGTACTATATATGAGAGACACTCATGGTTCCAAAGGGATTAAAGCCATCTGTTGCTAAACCAAGCCTTACATTTCGGCGGTCTGAAGAAAATAACATGTGCTTAGCATCAAAATCTTTCCATGTTACTGAATTTGCAGGATGACTTAAAAACCTATCTTTCACCCGATTCTAATCATGCCATACCATTAGTGAGGCTGTTTTTGATGACATGGACAATCTCTGTAATCTAAGGACTAGAGAAAAAAACCTCAACACTTTTACAGGAATTTCTTTTTCTTTTACCTCAGAAGATGTCGTAGCTCCCAAATTTTTTAGCATTTCTTCCACCTAAAAACTCCACAAACCTTACAAATCTCATCATGTGCAACTTCTTTCCAATATAGCATACAGTCATTAGGGCATGCATCTATCTTTTTGTAATCAAGATCCAAGCCTTTAAAAACCTTTTTAATTCATAAAAGGATTCTGGTAATGTCTCTCCCTCTGGGAATGCTTCCTTCGAAAGTGCCAGCAATAAATCTAAAGATTTATTACTCCATCCTGATAAGCACTTTATATGATAAAGCCGCATAATAAATGTGAGTTTTGTGAATTTACAACGCCTGGGTACATCTCTTTTTTTGCATCTTTAAGAAGTTTAAAAATTTGATTAGCTTCATTATTCAACCCTCCCAGAGATGAAGTAGGAGATGTTTCATCTCTCATGTCAACATTTGATATACCAAATGTATCTTGCAACATTTCATGCACATTGACATTGCTTGACAAATCATGATGTGCAATATTTGGATTTGAAGAAGATGATTGTTGTTCTCCATGTTCATACCAATTTTTGTATAATTTCAGGATACCATTAATAATGAGATATTCGTACACCTCATCCTTTGTCAAAAGAACATTATTGACACATATTTGGCATGGACACAAGATTTGATCTGATAATGTATTGGAAAATGAAAATTCCAAGAATTCCCTAACTCCTTATTCATATTCAACACTCAACCTACAACATATAATAATGTAATGCTAACTAAATATGGCACATAAAAAATAATGAATATTTATGCTATTCAATATAGTAATTACCTCGATTTAGACATCCATGTTTTATCCATGCCGCCAAGACAATTGACCTTTCTTAATAATACTAGCTATGTTGATTTACAATTTGTATGACATAATTAATAAAACTTTTCTAAATATTAAAACTCGACATCATTTTTTATTGTATAAAGTTCATGTTGTCATATTAGTACAATAACATGATTTCAAAACTCAATTAATGATAATAGATGTACCAAGTAATAAGAAAAATAAATTAACAATAAAGAAACAAATAAATAAGGGGAAAATAAATCTAGAAAAAAAAAATTCACGGCATTCCTTTATCCATTCAGTGATGATATATATAATAAAAGGAAAGAGTTGAAGAGTGATGGACTTTCCCATGTTAATTACAAAGATAGCCATACTATTTCTGTAATCTTATTTGTATATGCATTTAAATGTACAAATTCCTCAACACAATGAAATTAGATTACCTATTCTTTAAACATATCACTTAAAGTTGCAAAGCATAAAAGATAATAATGGCCAATGAATGATTTTATTAGAGACATTGTGGACCCCGGCAGCAGTGTGGACCTACCCATTTTATTTTTGTCTCCTTAAAGCCTAATTAGTTGCTAAGCCTTCATTACTCCCTTAATCATTTCTTCTTCTTCTTGTCACCTTGCTGTGATAGCTTTGTAGAGAGAGGAATTCCCGGAGCTATTCCCGGAAACCATCTCATCATTGTCTCCTTCTTGTCTGAGCCTATACACCCCATAACCATCTTCCTTCTCCATTCCTTCATCTTTCTTCTTCCTCTCCATTCTCCCACTCCATCTTGCTCCCTTTGGAAGTTGAAGAAGAGTGTCATCCATCGCCAGAGTTCTGGTCTCCACTAGTTTTCTTGGCACCCGGAGGCAAGGAGAAGAAGAACTAGGAGCCGTCGGCTTTCCCAAAAGGCTAGGTAGGCTCTCTCACTCACTTGGTGATGGTAGAGTTTGATGTTAGAGTTTTGGGAGAGGTTGTGTATGTGAATCTTAAGCTTGGTGGTAGATTATTTTCTAATAATTATGCATGTTTTGAAACTCCTAGTTGCTTGTGCTTATACTCATGCAACTCTTGTGATCCTTGTAGGTTGCTATCTTTCTCCTACTCCATGGAACTTGAAACATTTTTATGCCACCTTGGTCTAGTTGCATGTAATTAGTGGGTGATTTATACTCTCATGTGTCTATGGTTGCCTTTGATGATGATGTTTGCTTGTAGAGCTTCACCCTTTTAATTAGTGTTTGGCTTATCCTTGCATGGAACTATATATATATATATATATATATATATTTGCATACATGAGACCATGGCTATTGAATGTGCAGGAAATTATATATATGCATGCTTTCATACTCATGCAAGATACTAAATAGTTAGTCATACCTAAAACCATTTCTACCTATAAGTTGTAGAACACTCTTGTGCCCCTTGAATACCTCTAGTTCATGGCATCCAAGGATGTATATTTATATTTATATACACACATGAAACCACCTCCATATGTATATACATATGTTTGAAACCACTCATACATATGCAAGAAACCATGTTCTCATTTGCATGAAACCTTATGTTTACACCCTTGAGTGTTAGCTTGCATGATCCATGCATTGATGTATGAGTTTTACATGCATACACCTGCCCTTATATACATATATATAGATTATATTTAATTACTATGTGTGCATTACAATGGTGTTTAAGTGACATGCATCCTGGTTGTGTTAATATGAGATATATATGTATTGGCATAATAAACAACTATGTTGGTAGAGCATGATTGGTGTTCATTTAATTATAGCATTTGATGTTTTGTTCTTGTTGCTTCATTTGAATCCTTAAGTTCTAATTTGTGTTTAGAAAGCCCATGCCTCGTTGTAGAGTGTTGGTATTTTAGATTAGCTTATCATTAGCTTTTGTGCTTGAACTCTACCAAGTATTCATGTCTATTTGGTTGGTTTTCACTTGGATTATAGGACCACCTTGAGCATCATCTTGGATTTCTTTTGAATTTAGGAGATCACCAAGTAAGTAATCCCTTGAACTCTTGTATTTAAAATTTGTTATTTTGGTTTATTTTCATGTAAAATTTCTGAAAATTATTTGCAATTATTCTTTGAAAATTATTTGCAATTATTCTTTGAAAATTATTGTGGGAATGTCATTTTGTTCATGACTTATGTTTTTAGATAAAGAGAAGTTTCTATACTTAGTTGGAACCATGGTGTTATTACTTTGCCAAAACTTATATTGGTTATTTCCCTTTATTACTTTCAATTATTGGACAAAGTATTTATTCTTTTTGTAATCCTATTTATTTCCATTAACAAAAACTTAAGATTTAATAAGTGCTTGAATCTTTGGTCCACCTGCCATCATCTTAGATTATCTATTTATTATTTGGTTATATTTTTATTCCTTAAAAATCCACTTGCCTTTAGGTCCTTGCCTACCTCCTTTCTAGATTGTTACCATCCTTGTCTGGCATTGTTTCCTTTGAATTTATTTATCTAGCTATTTTGGAAATAGGTGGGCCATCTTTCTTCAATTGATGAGACACATTAGACCTTGTAAATTTTTTCAAATTTTGGTATTTTACTGTATTAATAATTATGCATTCCACCCCTTGAGATTGTTGAATAATTATTTATTCGTTTCACTATTAATTATACTTGTGGTATTTTATTTTATTGGTAAATCATTTATTATCTTGAATCTTGGGAAAATATTTGTGAAATGTTGTTATTATTTCTTCAAAGTGGGAACCAAGCTAAGGCTTGGAAAAATGAGTATATTCTTTTACATTTATTTATTTATATATTTATTATTTACTTTATTTTATTAGATGAATTTTTGGAAAATACTTGTGGATATTCTATATTCTTGGCTTGTAAATGTGTCTGAATATTTTGGTCTCCAAATGAGCGATATATAACCTTGTCAGTGGGGTTAAACCCTGACCTTGTCGACAAATAATTTTGGGAAAATGAGACTGCAGTTTTGCACCTTGTCCGTTCGGTGAAATAATCAATGGCCACCTGGTATTCAGTCTCGGGTCACCGAGGGTAAATAAATGATTTCTGTTATTTTGGCTGGGATTTGTCACTGAGGATAAACAAATGACCTTTGGCACCTACAGTGAATTTGGAGACATACTCTGGAATATGTTATTTATTGCTTTACCCTTTGGTTTTGTTTATACTATTTTGTGTTATTGATTTTTGTGCAAGATTCAAACTCGAACTTTTGCTTTCAGTTTGTTTTTGGATTACTTACTGGGCTAGTGAGCTTATGGATTTATTTTAAATCCTTTTCAGATCATGAGCAGTAGACCCAAGGATCTTAGAAGGCTTCTAGTAGATGTCTTCCTTTGTAGTTGAACTTTGTTGTTGTATCAGTTGTATGGTTGTTTAAGAACCTACTTGTAGGTCACTCTGTATTTCATTTGCTTTGTATTCGAGCTTGGTTCTAAACCTTAAGTTGTACTCATATTTGGGATTTCTATCAGTTTATTTCTACTCCCAGTCTGTGTTTAGGTTTTGATGCCTTATAGGTTCACCAGGCCCCGCCCTATGGGCCTGTGGCCGTTTGTTAGTGTACTGAGTTCGGGGCGTGACAGACATAGCAAAGAATAGGGAGAAGATTAGATTTTGGCATAAATTGAAATAGTTTATGATCTCCACACCAATAAAATATCATAAATTCCACAAATGACCCAATAAAATAGAGTTTGGTGAAACTTTCCTACTAAAATCCTCTGCTCACCGATCAAGTCATACATTGTTTTTTTTTTAATTATTATTATTATTTTAAGAAGAACCCCGTAGGGGCTAATTTATTAGAAGAGAACAAGAACAAACAAAGGAAACCAGAACTAACTGCAGACAAAGATACAAACAAAGATACAAACAAAAACAAAAACGGCTAAAAATTGAAACCAGAGTTAATGAAGCATTTCATGATCCAGTGAGGAAGATCTCTTCCAAATAAGAAGAGATTGAGGGCTAAAAAGTTAAATCCAAACGATGCAAGGGAAATAGCTGGGGACATCCATTCACCGGGGATGCAATGTATATTTGGTGATCGGTGAGCTTCCAAGAGAGATCTGATACTTGTTAGTTGAGATCAAAATCTCCATGTGATGACAGAATTGCAGTGAAAGATGGATGATAATATAAACTTTTTTTTATTAAATATTAATAAATGGATTAATATAACTAAATCAAAATATGTATAAATCATGTTTGGAAGGTATTTTAAGCGTTAAAATCAAATTTTGGATGCCATATCAATTAAAACTAAGCTTATTTCCATGTTAAGTCACAAATCCCAATGGAATGATTTCCAATAAAACACTTGAAATTAGCTCCGAGTTAGTGACAAATTTTTACAATTGGTTTAAGTTCCATTATCCTCCTAAAAAGCACTTCTTTTTTTATTTTTTATTTTTAATTTTTAGATAGTTACCTATCAATAAAAAAATGCAGAAAAAACTATGATATTAAAACCATCTTTTCACAATATAATAAAGAGCTAGGTCAAGTATTAAAGATAATAGTCACAAATTAAATAATAATATATAATTAATTGAAAACAAAATTCTCAAATTTTCATCTCTGAAAGCTGATAATTTAGGAAGGAATGCATATAATTTTATATTTTAAAAATGACATAAATAAATAATAATAGTTTATCAGCTATATCAGTTAATATACTTTCTACATAAAGGTATATATCAATAATTACCCATTTCTTGAGGGAGATAAAAAGCAAAAAGTCCATTAGAAAAACCATTAGAAATCCATTAGTACAACACACCATTTGCATGATAATCCTCGTCTCCTAACGATGTGATATTATCAGGGTAAATTGGTCACTATTGATTATCAGTAGAAATATGCCAAAATAAAAATAGAATGATCATTAAGCCCAATCACCACTAAAAGCTTAATCTCCACGGAGCTTTATACCGCCCACAGTTTCTTGTACTAAAACTCATTAAAGAAACTGAAGACTTATTTTCTAAAGCCGAAGACTAAGTGCATTCGTCAGCCATGTTAACTCAAAAGTATAAGATCCAGAGGAAGAATAAGTGCATTTACACAAGAAAGAAACTGAAGACTTATTTTCTAAAGCAATGACCATTTGAAGCTCAAAGAGACATCTCTGTAAAAATAATTGACTGCTAGGAACATCCAGATTATCTAATTTGAGCCCCAAATACATGAAAAAACAAATTAGCCATAGTAAAGAATGAATTCAATTGAAGATCAATGATGTGGACTTCCAAAGAAGTGGCATGCCATTTTACTTTCTCATGCTATAGAAATAATACTTCCAATATAAATAAGTAGTTTATTTCATGAAGAGGATGAGCCCATCTAAATAAAGGTTTCCTACAGTATATTTAATTGACTAAAAGCTGAGACTTTTCAATAATTTCAGCAATACTAGAGGTATATTAATACAGTTATTACACGACAGGATCAATACTTATTTGCTTAAAAGACTATCCAAGTAACACACATGTAACCCACCAAACAGAAGTCAATATGAATGTGTGAGAACGGACCACTACTCATATGATTTAAGACATGTACCTTGGACCCACCATAGAAACCAACTAATTTGGACATCCATTATAAAGATATAGTATGTTACAGAATAGAAAGTGAAATAATCCATTGTCATGAATATCTTAGATTCAATAGTTCCAAAGAAGATGCAAGCCATAAATAACTACCGATGGAAATATTTGACCACCAAGTTGAAAACGCCATAACTGAACCCTTGACATTTCAAGGTGACTTCCCAATAATTATTTCCCCACTAAACAATGAAAAAAAATCAAATTATGGATGTACTACCTTTCTACTCAATCAAATACTACCATGATGGTGAATGACTTTACACAATCAAATGAATCTATAAAGTAAGATGCTTATTAAGAGTTGTTGGCCAACACACAAATAGCACTTTGCATTTGATTCTCAGAAAAAATTAGATTAACAAAAACAAGACAAAGCAATAGGGTTTAAAAAAAAAAAAGGACAGAATGGTAGCCCATGTTATCAAAACATCAATAAACTGCCTCAAGTAAATGTGACACCCATATGTATGTTACAAGTTCTACCATTTCTACACCTCAAACTATTATATAAGTGGATGTTCTTCACAAGTTACTTGGTGATTCCCACAGTGAATAATTATAGTTTTTTAAATTTTATGCTCTATTTCGCTTATAATATTAGAAAACAAATGCTATTAAACATTAACCAATGCAGAAAAAGGCGACAAAAGTTAGAAGTACATAACTATGTCAGTGCTTCTCACAAACAAGCATTCTGGATCTTTCCAATTAAAATTAAAAGTAATATAATAACTTTCTCGTGGAAATTGCATATCACAGTTGGTACTATATCCAACACACACTACAAGAAAAAATACCATTTGCGACACATAAATGTGTCGCAGATTTACGACACAAATTGCAACTATTTGTGACAAATAACCAAATTGCGTCGCAAAAAAAATGACCATCCAAGAATATCGTAAATTTTGTTGCAAAAGTTTTTGCAACTACCATGTAATAGTTTGCGACATAGATTGCGACACTTTATTTGCAACGATCTATTGGTGTCGCCAAATTTGTCGCAAACGTTGGCACCTAGCATGCAATTGGTTTGCAACACAGATTGCGATACATTATTTGCAACGATTTTTTTGGCGTCGCAAACTGTGTTGCAAACTTTGGGTGCACATGAAATTGGTTTGCGACACATCATTTGTAACGATCAATTATCGGCGCAAAATGTGTCGCAAATTTTAATAATAAAAAAATATATTTCTCCCATCAAAAAGTCAGGGTTTTTGGTTACGGATGACAAAAATCAAAGGGGGTGTGGGGGAATTACCTTGCCCCCTACGATAAAAATTACATATATATCCTATATATTGATATATACATATAATGTTAAAATTTCTCACTTTATAAATCAAAGTAAATAAAATTATATTCACTAGTTATGTATTTTGATTAAATTTATGTATTAATGTTTTAATTACAAAAATACATTACTTGAAAAATATAATTTGCTAACATTAATAAATACTATATATTACAATAGGGATGCCAATTGGGCCCAACCTTGAAATAATAAATATTTAATTTAAAAATATTATATATATATATATTAATTTGCAAGATGACCTGCTAAATTTGTAGGTAAGTATTTTTAAGAATATTTATCCCTTGAGACATCCTCCTCATTTCATTTTAAAATTTTTTTTTTCTTTTATATTTGGGTGGCTTGGCGTCTGAATAGAAGGGTTAAAGGTGCTGCTGTTTGACTAAGTTATTATCTAATTCATGAGTTTCTTCTCTTCAGGTGATACAAGCCTGTGCTCCCATAACTAGAGTGCCTCGAGATGGAACCACACAAGTTATAACCTAATCTCGAGATCACTCTCCAATTTGCTAAACCCCTAGTTTGATTTATGAGCCAAACACTGAAAACCCTAGCATCATCGTCGTCCCTCCAAAAACCCTAATCCCTCCTCTCTCCTCTAGCGATAGTGGGATGGCGAATCCCAGCCATTAGAGAAGCTCCTTGTCAACCCTTCTTGGATTCCGTGCTTGATTTCAATCCCGTGGTTAAGTGGCTTGTTGATCCTGATCTCACTCCAATGTCAATCTCTAATGCCGGAGACGCCAAAATTGAGCCAAAAGAAGATGATGTTCCTGCTCTACATGAATCCAGAGTCGAGGAGTCCGAGCTTCTCAAAGAAGATTATGTTCCCGCTGTGCATGAATCCAGAGCCATTGAGTCCGAGCTTTTAGGTTCTCCAATCGATGTGGAAATGGATAAGGTTTCTCTTAATCTAGTGATCAATAGCGGCAGTGAAGCTGTGGCTAGCCCTGATGAGAATATCAAGAAAATGGAGCATTTTGAGGAGGTTCTCAGTAGTGAATAAGCGAATGGCACACAAGGACTGGGTTTGGATTCTAAGGGGGAATAAGAGGAAGTTGGTAGTGAGTCTGAGAGTGATGAAGAGTCTTCGAGTGAGGAGTCTTCTTGTTCTTCTAGTGGTTAAGAAGAGGATGATGATGGAGGTGATGAGGTGGAAGAAGCGGTAGAAGGTGAGATTATGGAGGATGTGATTGTTTCAAGTGATGAGGAAGGGATTGTCATGAAAGGGCCTATTAAATCGAAGAATGAGATTGACGCAGCGGGATATAGTTGAGGACTTGTTTAGTCTATGAATACCCAAGTCAACAACGAAATGGAAACCTAAATCCTGTTTAGTCTAAGAATACCTAGGAATTTAGAGGAAAAACATATCGATTTTATTTCAAATTCAAGCTGCCTTCATAGCCCGAAGGCTTACAAATAAATAGACTAACAAGAAACACTAAAGGAGAAATAAATCAAAAATTTTCTAAAAATAGAAAATTCGCGATTGACACCATAGAATAAAAATTAAAAACCAAACATAGCGAATGCCAAAAATGGCGTCTCAATCAGAGATCTTCAGCCTAAGATATCGATAGAGGAAATCTTTCCATAAACGGCAAAATTGCTATTTTCAAGGCCCAAATGATGGAATTTGGCCGAAAAAGGGTGTGACTCACGAGTTTGCTTATTGACATGTTTTCCATCTAATGGGGTCCTCTGATCACCAAAATTACCTCTTTAGGAAAATTACGAAAATGACCCCGCCATCCTCACTCGCATCCCACTTGTCCAGGTAGGTGCAAGCTAGCTCATCAATCAGGTCCGCATCATTCCCCCCATGTTGATTAGAATTCACCCCCGAAATTATCATCATCTGAGGAATCACCATGGTAAGGCACCAAATGTTTAACATTAAACACGTCAGCGGTTCGAACATGACTTGGTAACTTAAGTCGGTAAGCGTTGGGGTTGATCTTCTCAATAATTTCTAGCGGTCCAATCTTCTTGGTGGACAGTTTGTCATACTCCCCCACAGAGAACCTTTCTTTAGTCAGGATGGCCCACACATAATCACCGACTTCAAATTTCACATGTCTACGCCTTTTATCCGCATTTTTCTTGTACTTTTCCGCAGCTTGTTCCAAGTTGGCATGCACTTTCTTGTGAAGTTCCTACAATCCTCCCACAAAATCTTCCGCTTTCCTATGTAGTCTGCTCATGCTCAGTACTGGAAGTAGGTCCAGAGGCCCCTTAGGACAAGAAGAGTACACCACCTGGAAGGGGCTGAAGCCTGTGCTGCGGTTGACTGCGTGATTGTGGGCAAACTCAGCTTGGCACAGTTTCTGGTCCCAACTCTTCACATGCTCCCCAGCTAGGCAACTCAGCAAGTTTTCCAGGGATTTGTTGATGACTTTCGTCTGGCCATCCGTCTGGGGGTGATAAGCACTGCTAAAATTTAACTTGGTGTTCACTATCTTCCACAAACTTCGCCAGAAGTGACTCAGGAAACTAGTGTCCCTGTCAGACACAATGGAGGTAGGAAGACCATGCAAACGATAAATCTCGCGGAAGAAGAGTTGAGCCACGTTCACCGCATCTGTGGTCTTCTTGCAAGGGATAAAATGAACCATCTTAGAGAAACGGTCAACAACCACGAAGAAGGAATCATTAACTCGCTGTGTCCGGGGTAGTCCCATCACAAAATCCATGCTGACATCTGCCCAAGGTTGAGAAGGAATCGGAAGTGGCATGTACAACCACGCATTGGTGGCCGCACCCTTGGATACTTGGCAGATCTGACACCTCTGCACAAAGCGTTCTACCTCCTTGCGAATAGTCAGCCAGAAGTAGGAGGTTTGAACCAAATGCAAGGTTTCGTCCCGCCCGACATGACCTTCCCCATGTAGTTCTTTGATGATGAGGGCCTGCAAACTACGATCAGAGATGCACAGTTGATTCTCTTTGAACAAGAACCCGTCATGGAGCAAGAATTCAGTCTCCTCTCCATGTTTGACTCTTGCCAGAACACCAGAAAAATAGGGCTTAGAAGCAAGTAAGTTACTGAAAGAGTCAAATCCGGGTACCTCAACATGCATCTTGGTCAAAAGAGCCTTCCTCCTGCTTAGGGCGTCGGCTACTTTATTGGTCACCCTTGATTTGCGCTTCACCATGAAAGTAAAACCCTCCGAATAGGCCACCCATGAAGCATGCCGTGCGGACACCTTATCTTGCTGATGTAGATGCTTCAACGCCTCATGATCGATGTATAAAATAAACTCCCCATGGAAAAGATAGTGGCGCCTAATGCCTCGACTACTGCATAAACGGCGTAGAACTCCATATTATATGTGCTATACCGTATCCTAGTACCTGATAACTTCTCACTGAAATAGGCGATGGATCTGTTGTTCTGACTCAAGACCGCTCCAATCCCTACCTTGGAGGCATCCGAGTGCAATTCGAAAGGTTGGTGAAAATCTGGTAACACCAAAATTGGGGCCGAAGAGAGGCGCAACTTGATCACCTCGAACGCCCCTTCCGCCTCCTGAGTCCATAGAAGTCTCCCGCCTTTCATGCGATCCCATCAATGGGGCCATGATACTCGCAAGCGAGGAATGAATCGCCTGAGAAAATTGATGCCAGCCCATGAAAGCTACGAACCTCTGTGATGGCGGTGGGTCGTGGCCAATGCCTCACTACTTCCACCTTGGATTCATCCACCTACAGGCCTTCTCCAGAAATGACATAGCCAAGGAATGATACCCTCGATGTCATAAAGACGCACTTCTTTGTTGCGGCGAAGAACCTCTCCCTACGAAGAACTTCAAGAACTTTTCGCAAATGCTCCAGATGGTCCTTGGGGTTAGCACTATAAATTAAAATATCATCAAAATATACAACAACACATTTGCCAATAAATGGCCTCAAAACATGGTTCATCACCCGCATGAAGGTGCTGGAAGCGTTGGATAGCTCAAAAGGCATTACGAGCCATTCATAGAGCCATTCACGTGTTTTGAACGCCGTCTTCCACTCATCACCAGGCCTTACTCGGATTTGGTGGTATCCGCTCTTCAAGTCCAACTTGGTAAACATGGCCGCCCCGCTAAGTTGGTCAAGCAAGTCATCAAGGTGGGGAATGGGGAATCTATACCTGACCATAATTTTATTTATGGCGCGGCTGTCTACACACATTCACCAGGAACCATCCTTCTTTGGTGTCAAAAAGGATGGAACCGCGCAAGGGCTCAAACTTTCTCGAATATGCCCTTTGCCCAATAATTCTTCTACTTGTCGCTGCAGTTCTTCATGTTTTATTGTGCTCATCTGATAGTGGGGCCGATTTGGAAGAGCCGCGCCCGGCTCCAAATCAATCTGATGCTGGATATCTCGCAATGGTGGCAGTTCATCAGGAAACACATCCTTGAACTCATCGACAATTGGTTTTGCAATATGTGGAATAGCTTCCTCCACTGCAACTCCCTTCCCTATCAGGGCAAACACCACATCTGACTGTAGAATCTCCTCCTCGAACTTTGCCAAGGTCAATAGATTGGTAATGTCCCTAGTTGGGCTGGTAGTGGTGTCCCTACGAGGTAGTAACACAATCTTGACTCCATCCTTGGTAAAACTGTAAGTGTTAGTTCTTCCATTATGCACAACGCTCCTATCGTATTGCCACGGCCTCCCAAACAACAGATGACACGCATCCATAGCAACCACATCACACCAAATTGTGTCCTTGTACTTTTATCCAATAGAAAAGGAGATCAAAGCACGCCGAGACACGGTCACATCACCTCATTTCTTGAGCCATGCAAGCTTGTAAGGCCTAGGATGCTCCTCAGTCACGATTCCCAATTTTTGAATGACTGTTGCAGAGACAATGTTCTCACAGCTTCCTGTATCAATCACAAAGTGACATACCTTACCAGAGATAGTACAGGTAGACTGAAAGATGTTCGTCCGTAACCAATCTTCCTCAGTGACCCGCGGTGTTAGGCAAGATCGCCTCACAACCAATGCAGTACCCACATCTCCTCCGATAACTTCCTCATCATCGGGTTGCTCTTCTATTGCCACATCTTCATCTTCCTCTTCAAAATCTGCTGCTTCAACGAGAAGGACCTTTTTGCCGGCGGACTTCTTGCATTCAGATAGTCGATGGCCCGATTCTCCACAGCCAAAACACCGAAATGTGCCGCTGCCTGTTTTTTCGGGCTGGGCAGGCACCCGCACACTGCTTGCTTCAGCACGACTCACGCCATTAGGGGAATTACTGTTGCTAGCACCACTGCTATGCATTCCAGAAATACTAGGATTACGCCTTCCTTGCTTCTCCACCTATAGCACCCTCTGATGTGCTGTAGAAACAGAAACAGGATCAAACATGTTAACAGTATCCTGAATCTGCATCCTCAACCCTCTAATATAACGCGCCACCAACTGATCCTCCGTCTCCTAGATCTCGTTCCGGGCCACAAGTTGGTAAAACTCTATGGTGTAATCATCAACCGACTTGGTACCCTGCCTCAAGTTCTGCAGCCTTTGATACATCAGTCTCTAGAAGTTATAAGGAAGGAATTGTGTGCACAAATGCTTCTTCATCTTCTCCCAGGTACATATCTTCGGCTTTCACAACCGGTTCCGAGTCAACTTCAGTTGCTGCCACCATGTCGTGGCTCGATTCCAAAGCCTAGTAGCCACCAAAGGCACGCGCTTGTCTTCTGGCACGCCTTTGAATTCCAAGATCTCCTCCACAATCATCAACCAATCGAGGAACTCCTCTGGTTGTAGGCTTCCATGGAATTCAGGAATCTCGGTGCGCATCCCGGTCTCCCATCACCTCTGATCGTACTCCGTAGGGCCTCTTCTGTATTGAGTTACCTCTTCACCAGAACCGACATTAGTTTGGGTAATGTTTGGTACCTGGTTATTCATCATCGCCGCCATCCTTTGGGTCATCACCTCCATTATTCCCTCGAGTCGTTGATTTATCAATTGCACCAACCTCTGCTCCATTTGATTCATCTGGTCATGCTCATAAATGTCTTGAAGGTTCTGCTCACGCCTAGGTGCCATGTCTCCTCCAAGGTCGAACGAAGCTCTGGTACCAACTGACGCAGCGGGATATAGTTGAGGACTTGTTTAGTCTATGAATACCCAAGTCAACAACGAAATGGAAACCTAAATCCTGTTTAGTCTAAGAATACCCAGGAATTTAGAGGAAAAACATATCAATTTTATTTCAAATTCAAGCTGCCTTCATAGCCGAAGGCTTACAAATAAATAGACTAACAAAAAACACTAAAGGAGAAATAAATCAAAAAATTTTCAAAAATAGA
Source organism: Dioscorea cayenensis subsp. rotundata (assembly GCF_009730915.1). Classification (NCBI taxonomy): domain Eukaryota; kingdom Viridiplantae; phylum Streptophyta; class Magnoliopsida; order Dioscoreales; family Dioscoreaceae; genus Dioscorea; species Dioscorea cayenensis. The sequence continues at coordinate 7,388,345 of NC_052471.1, read as the reverse complement.
AAATTCGCGATTGACACCATAGAATAAAAATTAAAAACCAAACATAGTGAATGCCAAAAACGGCGTCTCAATCAGAGATCTTCAGCCCAAGATATCGATAGAGGAAATCTTTCCATAAACGGCAAAATTGCTGTTTTTGAGGCCCAGATGATGGAATTTGGCTGAAAAAGGTGTGACTCTTTTGCTTGTTGACCTGTTTTCCATCTAATGGGGTCCTCTGATAACCAAAATTACCTCTTTAGAAAAATTACAAAAATGACCCCGCCATCCTCACCGCATCCCACTTGTCCAGGTAGGCGCAAGCTAGCTCATCAATCAGTCC